>NW_019249581.1:384-15074 GCF_002742605.1 Olea europaea var. sylvestris
CAATTTCGTCATTTTTCGCGACGGTGTTGGAATGGGCAAAAATTTGGCATATTGATCGGAAACAAAACCGCGCAGGGTGCCATTTCGTCATTTTTCGCGATGGTGCCATAATGGGCTAAAATTTGACAGCTTTATCGGAAACAAAAATCGCGCCGGGAGTCATTTTTCGCGATGGTGTCATAATGGGCAAAAATTTGACAGGTTGATCGGAAATAAAAACCGCGCCAGGTGCCATTTCGTCATTTTTCGCGATGGTGCCATAATGGGCTAAAATTTGACAGCTTTATCGGAAACAAAAATCGCGCCGGGGGCAATTTCGTCATTTTTCGTGACGGCGTCTGAATGGGCTAAAATTTGACAGGTTGATCGGAAACAAAAATCGCGCCGGGGTGCAATTTCGTCATTTTTCGCGACGGTGTCGGTGTGGGCTAAAATTTGACAGATTGATCAGAAACAAAAATCGCGCCAGGGGCGATTTCGTCATTTTTCGCGACGGTGTCGGAATGGGCTAAAATTTGACATATTCATCGGAAACAAAAATCGTGCAGGGGCCGATTTCGTCATTTTTCGCGACGGTGTCGGAATGGGCTAAATTTTGACAGATTGATCGGAAACAAAAATCGCGCCGGGGGCGATTTGGTCATTTTTCGCGACGGTGTCGGAAAGGGCTAAAATTTGACAGGTTGATCGAAAACAAAAATCGCGCCGGGTGCAATTTCGTCATTTTTCACGACGGTGTCGAAATGGGCTAAAATTTGACAGATTGATCGGAAACAAAAATCGCGCCGGGGGCGATTTGGTCATTTTTCGCGACGGTGTCGGAAAGGGCTAAAATTTGACAGGTTGATCGAAAACAAAAATCGCGCCGGGTGCAATTTCGTCATTTTTCACGACGGTGTCGAAATGGGCTAAAATTTGACAGATTGATCGGAAACAAAAATCGCGCCGGGGGCGATTTGGTCATTTTTCGCGACGGTGTCGGAAAGGGCTAAAATTTGACAGGTTGATCGAAAACAAAAATCGCGCCGGGTGCAATTTCGTCATTTTTCACGACGGTGTCGAAATGGGCTAAAATTTGACAGATTGATCGGAAACAAAAATCGCGCCGGGGGCGATTTGGTCATTTTTCGCGACGGTGTCGGAAAGGGCTAAAATTTGACAGGTTGATCGAAAACAAAAATCGCGCCGGGTGCAATTTCGTCATTTTTCACGACGGTGTCGAAATGGGCTAAAATTTGACAGATTGATCGGAAACAAAAATCGCGCCGGGGGCGATTTGGTCATTTTTCGCGACGGTGTCGGAAAGGGCTAAAATTTGACAGGTTGATCGAAAACAAAAATCGCGCCGGGTGCAATTTCGTCATTTTTCACGACGGTGTCGAAATGGGCTAAAATTTGACAGATTGATCGGAAACAAAAATCGCGCCGGGGGCGATTTGGTCATTTTTCGCGACGGTGTCGGAAAGGGCTAAAATTTGACAGGTTGATCGAAAACAAAAATCGCGCCGGGTGCAATTTCGTCATTTTTCACGACGGTGTCGAAATGGGCTAAAATTTGACAGATTGATCGGAAACAAAAATCGCGCCGGGGGCGATTTGGTCATTTTTCGCGACGGTGTCGGAAAGGGCTAAAATTTGACAGGTTGATCGAAAACAAAAATCGCGCCGGGTGCAATTTCGTCATTTTTCACGACGGTGTCGAAATGGGCTAAAATTTGACAGATTGATCGGAAACAAAAATCGCGCCGGGGGCAATTTCGTCATTTTTCGTGACGGCGTCTGAATGGGCTAAAATTTGACAGGTTGATTGGAAACAAAAATCGCGCCGGGGTGCAATTTCGTCATTTTTTGCGACGTAGTCGGAGTGGGCTAAAATTTGACAGATTGATCAGAAACAAAAATCGCGCCGGGGGCGATTTGGTCATTTTTCGCGACGGTGTCGGAATGGGCTAAAATTTTACATATTCATCGGAAACAAAAATCGTGCAGGGGCCGATTTCGTCATTTTTCGCGACGGTGTCGGAATGGGCTAATATTTGGCAGGTTGATTGGATACAAAAATCGTATGGGGCAATTTCGTCATTTATTGCAACGGCGTCAGAATGGGCTAAAATTTGACAGGTTGATCGAAAACAAAAATCGCGCCGGGTGCAATTTCGTCATTTTTCACGACGGTGTCGAAACGGGCTAAAATTTGACATATTGAACGGACACAAAAATCACGCCGGGGACAATTTCGTCATTTTTCACGACGATGTCGGAAAGGGCTAAAATTTGACAGGTTGATCGGAAACAAAATCTGCGCCGCGGGCAATTTCGTCATTTTTCGCGACGGTGTCGGAATGGGCTAAAATTTGGCAGGTGGATTGCAAACAAAAATCTTGCCGGGGGCAATTTCGTCATTTTTCGCGATGGCATCGGAATGGGCTAAAATTTGATCGGATGATTGAAAACAAAAACCGCGTCGAGTGCAATTTCGTCATTTTTCGCGATGGTGTCATAATGGGCTAAAATTTGACAGATTGATCGGAAACAAAAATCGCGCCGAGGGCAATTTCGTCATTTTTCGCAACGGTGTCGAAATGGGTTAAAATTTGGCAAGTTGATTGGAACCAAAAATCGTGCAGGGGCAATTTTGTCATTTTTCGCGACGTCGTCGGAATGGGCTAAAATTTGACAGGTTGATCTGAAATAAAAATCGCGCCGGGTGCAATTTCGTCATTTTTCGCGACGGTGTCGGAATGGGCTAAAATTTGACATATTCATCGGAAACAAAAATCGTGCAGGGGCCGATTTCGTCATTTTTCGCGACGGTGTCGGAATGGGCTAAAATTTGGCAGGTTGATTGGATACAAAAATCGTATGGGGCAATTTCGTCATTTATTGCAACGGCGTCAGAATGGGCTAAAATTTGACAGGTTGATCGAAAACAAAAATCGCGCCGGGTGCAATATCGTCATTTTTCACGACGGTGTCGAAATGGGCTAAAATTTGACATATTGAACGGACACAAAAATCGCGCCGGGGACAATTTCGTCATTTTTCACGACGGTGTCGGAAAGGGCTAAAATTTGACAGGTTGATCGGAAACAAAAATCGCGCCGGGGGCAATTTCGTCATTTTTCGCGACGGCGTCGGAATGGGCTAAAATTTGACAGGTTGATCTGAAACAAAAATCGCGCCGGGTGCAATTTCGTCATTTTTCGCGACGGTGTCGGAATCGGCTAAAATTTGACTGATTGATCGGAAACAAAAATCGCGCCGGGGGCAATTTCGTCATTTTTCGCGACGGCGTCGGAATGGGCTAAAATTTGACAGGTTGATCTGAAACAAAAATCGCGCCGGGTGCAATTTCGTCATTTTTCGCGACGGTGTCGGAATCGGCTAAAATTTGACTGATTGATCGGAAACAAAAATCGCGCCGGGGGCAATTTCGTCATTTTTCGCGACGGCGTCGGAATGGGCTAAAATTTGACAGGTTGATCTGAAACAAAAATCGCGCCGGGTGCAATTTCGTCATTTTTCGCGACGGTGTCGGAATGGGCTAAAATTTGACATATTCATCGGAAACAAAAATCGTGCAGGGGCCGATTTCGTCATTTTTCGCGACGGTGTCGGAATGGGCTAAAATTTGGCAGGTTGATAGGAAACAAAAACCGCGCCGAGGGCAATTTCGTCATTTTTTGCAACGGCGTCAGAATGGGCTAAAATTTGACAGGTTGGTCGAAAACAAAAATCGCGCCGGG
Organism: Olea europaea var. sylvestris; assembly: GCF_002742605.1. Lineage (NCBI taxonomy): Eukaryota > Viridiplantae > Streptophyta > Magnoliopsida > Lamiales > Oleaceae > Olea > Olea europaea. Next base: position 4,131 of record NW_019249581.1, read on the forward strand.
TGCAATTTTGTCATTTTTTGCGATGGCGTCATAATGGGCTAAAATTTGACAGATTGAACGGAAACAAAAATCGCGCCGGGGACAATTTCGTCATTTTTCACGACGGTGTCGGAAAGGGCTAAAATTTGACAGGTTGATCGGAAACAAAATCTGCCACGGGGGCAATTTCGTCATTTTTCGCGACGGTGTCGGAATGGGCTAAAATTTGGCAGGTTGATCGGAAACAAAAATCGCGCCGGGGGCAATTTCGTCATTTTTCGCGATGGCATCGGAATGGGCTAAAATTTGATCGGATGATTGAAAACAAAAACCGCGTCGGGTGCAAATTTGTCATTTTTCGCGATGGTGTCATAATGGGCTAAAATTTGACAGATTGATCGGAAACAAAAATCGCACCGGGGGTAATTTCGTCATTTTCGCAACGGTGTCGAAATGGGTTTAAATTTGGCAAGTTGATTGGAAACAAAAATCGTGCAGGGGCAATTTCGTCATTTTTCGCGACGGCGTCGGAATGGGCTTAAATTTGACAGGTTGATCGGAAATAAAAATCACGCCGGGTGCAATTTCGTCATTTTTCGCGACGGTGTCGGAATGGGCTAAAATTTCACAGATTGATCAGAAACAAAAATCGCGCCGGGGGCAATTTCGTCATTTTTCGCGACGGTGTCGGAATGGGCTAAAATTTGGCAGGTTGATGGGAAACAAAAACCGCGCCGAGGGCAATTTCGTCATTTTAAGCGATGGTGTCATAATAGGCTGAAATTTGACATGTTGATCGGAAACAAAAACCGCGCCGGGTGCAATTTTGTCATTTTTTGCGATGGCGTCATAATGGGCTAGACAATTTCGTCATTTTCCGCGACTGTGTCAGAATGGGCTTAAATTTTGCATGTTGATCGGAAACAAAAACCGCGCCGGGTGCAATTCCGTCATTTTTCGCGATGGTGTCATAATAGGCTGAAATTTGACATGTTGATCGGAAACAAAAACCACGCCGGGGGCAATTTCGTCATTTTTTGCAACGGTGTCGAAATGGGTTAAAATTTGGCAAGTTGATTGGAAACAAAAATCGTGCAGGGGCAATTTCGTCATTTATTGTGACGGCGTCGGAATGGGGCTAAAATTTGACAGGTTGATCGGAAACAAAAATCGCGCCGGGTGCAATTTCGTCATTTTTCGCGACTGTGTCGGAATGGGCGGAAACAAAAATCGTGCCGGGGGCGATTTCGTCATTTTTCGCGACGGTGTCGGAATGGGCTAAAATTTGACAGATTCATCGGAAACAAAAATCGTGCCGGGGGCGATTTCGTCATTTTTCGCGACGGTGTCGGAATGGGCTAAAATTTGACAGATTCATCGGAAACAAAAATCGTGCCGGGGGCGATTTCGTCATTTTTCGCGACGGTGTCGGAATGGGCTAAAATTTGGAAGGTTGATTGGAAACAAAAATCGTGCCGGGGTGATTTCGTCATTTTTCGCGACGGTGTCGGAATGGGCTAAAATTTAGCAGGTTGATTGGATAAAAAAATCGCACCGGGGGCAATTTCGTAATTTTTCGCAACGGCGTCGGAATGGGCTAAAATTTGACAGGTTGATCTGAAACAAAAATCGCGCAGGGTGCAATTTCGTCTTTTTTCGCGACGGTGTCGGAATGGGCTAAAATTTGACAGATTGATCGGAAACAAAAATCGCGCCGGGGGCAATTTCGTCATTTTTCGCGACGGTGTCGGAATGGGCTAAAATTTGGTAGGTTGATTGCAAACAAAAATCGAGCCGGGGGCAATTTCGTCATTTTTCACGAAGGTATCGAAATGGGCTAAAATTTGACAGGTTGATCGAAAACAAAAATCGCGTCGGGTGCAATTTCGTCATTTTTCGCGATGGTGTCATAATGGGCTAAAATTTGACAGATTGATCGGCAACAAAAATCGCACCGGGGGCAATTTCGTCATTTTTCGTAACGATGTTGAAATGGGTTAAAATTTGGCAAGTTGATTGTAAACAAAAATCGTGCGGGGGCAATTTCGTCATTTTTCGCGACGGCGTCGGAATGAGCTAAAATTTGACTGGTTGATCGGAAACAAAAATCGCGCCGGGTGCAATTTCGTCATTTTTCGCGACGGTGTCGGAATGGGCTAAAATTTGAAAGATTGATCAGAAACAAAAATCACGCCGAGGGCAGTTTCGTCATTTTTCGCGACGGTGTCGGAATGGGCTAAAATTTGACAGATTCATCGGAAACAAAAATCGTGCCGGGGGCGATTTCGTCATTTTTCGCGACGGTGTCGGAATGGGCTACAATTTGGCAGGTTGATTGAATAAAAAAATCGCACCGGGGGCAATTTCGTAATTTTTTGCAATAGCGTCGGAATGGGCTAAAATTTGAAAGGTTGATCGGAAACAAAAACCGCGCCGGGTGCAATTTCGTCATTTTTCGCGACGGTGTCGGAATGGGCTAAAATTTGACAGATTGATCGGAAACAAAAATCGCGCCGGGGGCAATTTCGTCATTTTTCGCGGCGGTGTCGGAATGGGCTAAAATTTTACAGGTTGATCGGAAACAAAATCCGCGCCGGGGCAATTTCGTCATTTTTCGCGATGGTGTCATAATGGGCTAAAATTTGACAGGTTGATCGGAAACAAAAACCGCGCCGGGTGCAATTTCGTCATTTTTCGCGACGGTGTCGGAATAGGCTAAAATCTGGCAGGTTGATCGGAAACAAAAATCGCGCCGGAGGCAATTTAGTCATTTTTCGCGATGCTGTCATAATGGGATAAAATTTGACAGGTCGATCGGAAACAAAAATCGCGTCGGGGGCAATTTCGTCATTTTTCGCGATGGTGTCGTAATGGGCTAAAATTTGACAGATTGATCGGAAGCAAAAATCGCGCCGGGGGCAATTTCGTTATTTTTCGCGACGGTGTCGGAATGGGCTAAAATTTGGCAGGTTGATTGGAAACAAAAATCGCGCCGGGGGCAATTTCGCCTTTTTTAACGACGGCGTCGGAATGGGCTAAAATTGGACAGGTTGATCGGAAACAAAAATCGCACTAGGGTCAATTTCGTCGCTTTTTGCGACGGTGTCGGATTGGGCTAAAATTCGGCAGGTTGATTGGAAACAAAAATCGCGCCGGGGACAATTTCGTCATTTTTCGTGAAGGCGTCGGAATGGGCTAAAATTTGACAGGTTGATCGGAAACAAAAACCGCGCCGGGTGCAATTTCGTCATTTTTGGTGACGGTGTCGGAATGGGCTAAAATTTGACAGGTTGATCGGAAACAAAAACCGCGCCGGGTGCAATTTCTTCATTTTTCGCAATGGTGTCGGAATGGGCTAAAATTTGACAGATTGATATGAAACAAAAATCGCGCCGGGGGTAATTTCGTCATTTTTCGCGACGGTGTCGGAAAGGGCTAAAATTTGACAGGTTGATCGGAAACAAAATCTGCGTCGTGCGCAATTTCGTCATTTTTCGAGACGTGGTCGGAATGGGTTTAAATTTGGCAGGTTGATTGGAAACAAAAATCGTGCCGGGGGCAATTTCATCATTTTTCGCGATGGCATCGGAATGGGCTAAAATTTGACAGGTTGATCGGAAACAAAAACCGCGTCGGGTGCAATTTCGTCATTTTTCGCGATGGTGTCGTAATGGGCTAAAATTTGACAGATTCATCTGAAACAAAAATCGCGTCGAGGGCAATTTCGTTATTTTTCACGACGGTGTCGGAATGGGCTAAAATTCAGCAAGTTGATTGGAAACAAAAATCGCGCCGGGGGCAATTTCGCCATTTTTCGCGACGGCGTCAAAATGGGCTCAAATTGGACAGGTTTATCGGAAACAAAAATCGTGCCGGGTGCAATTTCGTCATTTTTTGCGACGGCGTCGGAATGGGCTAAAATTTGGCAGGTTGATCGGAAACAAAAATCGCGCTAAGGGCAATTTCGTCATTTTTTGCGACGGTGTTGGATTGGACTGAAATTCGACAGGTTGATTGGAAACAAAAATCGCTCCGGGGGCAATTTCGTCATTTTTCGTGAAGGCGTCGGAATTGGCTAAAATTTGACAGGTTGATCGGAAACAAAAATCGCGTCGGGGGCAATTTCGTCATTTTTATCGACGGTGTCGGTATGGGCTAAAATTTGACAGATTGATCGAAAACAAAAATCACGCCGGGGGCAATTTCGTCAATTTTCGTGACGGTGTCGAAATGGGCTAAAATTTGACAGGTTGATCGGAAACAAAAATCGAGCTAGAGGCTATTTCGTTATTTTTCGCTGCGATATCAGAATGGGCTGAAATTTGGCAGGTTGATTTGAAACAAAAATCACTACGGGGGCAATTTCGTCATTTTTCGGGACTGTGTCGAAATGGGCTGAAATTTGGCAGGTTGATGAGAAACAAAATTTGCATCGGGGGCAATTTCATCATTTTTCGCGACGCTGTCGGAATGGGCTAAAATTTGACAGATTCATCGGAAACAAAAATCGCGCGCGGGGGCAATTTCGTCATTTTTCGCGACTGTGTCGGAACGGGCTGGAATTTGGCAGGTTGATTGGAGGCAAAAATCGCTCCGAGGGCAATTTCTTCATTTTTCGAGACGGTGTCGGAAATGGATAAATTCGACAGGTTGACTGGAAACAAAAATCGCGCTGGGGGCAATTTCGCCATTTTTCGCGTCGGCGTCGGAGTGGGCTAAAATTGGACAGGTTGATCGGAAACAAAAACCGTGCCGGGTGCAATTTCTTCATTTTTCGCGACAGTGTCGGAATGGGCTAAAATTTGACAGATTGATCGGAAACAAAAATCGGGCTAGAAGCTATTTCGTCATTTTTCGCGACGATGTCAGAACGGGCTGAAATTTGGCAGGTTGATCGGAAACAAAACCCGTGCCGGGTGCAATTTCTTCATTTTTCGCGACCGTGTCGGAATGTGCTGAAATTTGGCAGGTTGATCGGAAACAAAACCCGTGCCGGGTGCAATTTCTTCATTTTTCGCGACCGTGTCGGAATGTGCTGAAATTTGGCAGGTTGATCGGAAACAAAACCCGTGCCGGGTGCAATTTCTTCATTTTTCGCGACCGTGTCGGAATGTGCTGAAATTTGGCAGGTTGATCGGAAACAAAAATCGCGCTGGGGGCAATTTCGCCATTTTTCGAGACGGTGTCGGAAATGGATAAATTCGACAGGTTGATTGGAAACAAAAATCGCGCTGGGGGCAATTTCGCCATTTTTCGGGACGACGTCGGAGTGGGCTAAAATTGGACAGGTTGATTGACAACAAAAATCGTGCCGGGTGCAATTTCATCATTTTTCGCGACAGTGTCGGAATGGGCTAAAATTTGACAGATTGATCGGAAACAAAAATCGCGCTGGGTGCAATTTCGTCATTTTTCGCGACGGTGTCGGAATGGGCTAAAATTTGGCAGGTTGATTGGAAACAAAAATCGCGCCGGGTGCAATTTCGTCATTTTTCGCGACGGTGTCGGAATGGGCTAAAATTTGGCAGGTTGATTGGAAACAAAAATCGCGCCGGGTGCAATTTCGTCATTTTTCGCGACTGTGTCGGAATGGGCTGACATTTGGCAGGTTGATGAGAAATAAAATTCGCCCCGGGGGCAATTTCGTCATTTTTTGCGACGGTGTCAGAATGGGCTAAAATTTGGCAGGTTCATCGGAAACGAAAATCGCGCCGGGGGAAATTTCGACATTTTTCGCGACGGTATTGGAATGGGCTAAAATTTGACAGATTGATCAGAAACAAAAATCGCGCCGGGGGCAATTTCGTCATTTTTCGCGACGGTGTCGAAAAGGGCTAAAATTTGACAGGTTGATCGGAAACAAAATCTGCGCCGGGGACAATTTCGTCATTTTTCGCGACGGCGTCGGAATGGGCTAAAATTTGACAGGTTGATCGGAAACAAAAACCGCGCCGGGTGCAATTTCGTCATTTTTCGCGATGGTATCATAATGGGCTAAAATTTGACAGATTGATCGGAAACAAAAAACGCGCCGGGGGCAATTTCATCATTTTTAGCGACGGTGTCGGAATGGGCTAAAATTTGACAGATTGATCAGAAACAAAAATCGCGCCGAGGGCAATTTCTTCATTTTTCACGACGGTGTCGGAATGGGCTAAAATTTGACAGATTCATCGGAAACAAAAATCGTGCTGGGGGCGATTTCGTCATTTTTCGCGACGGTGTCGAAATGGGCTCAAATTTGACCGATTGATCGGAAACAAAAACTGCGCCGGGTGTAATTTCGTCATTTTTCGCGACGGTGTCGGAATGGGCTAAAATTTGGCAGGTTGATTGGATAAAAAAATCGCAACGGGGGCAATTTCGTAATTTTTTGCAACGGCGTCGAAATGGGCTAAAATTTGACAGGTTGATCGGAAACAAAAACTGCGCCGGGTGTAATTTCGTCATTTTTCGCAACGGTGTCGGAATGGGCTAAAATTTGACAGATTGATCGGAAACAAAAATCTCGTCGGGGGCAATTTCGTCATTTTTCGCGACGGTGTCGGAAAGGGCAAAAATTTGACAGGTTGATCGGAAACAAAATCTGCACCGGGGGCAATTTCGTCATTTTTCGCGACGGTGTCGGAATGAGCTAAAACTTGGCAGGTTGATCGGAAACAAAAACCGCGCCGGAGGCAATTTCGTCATTTTTCGCGACGGTGTCGGAAAGGGAAAAAATTTGACAGGTTGATCGGAAACAAAATCTGCGCCGGGGGCAATTTCGTCATTTTTCACGACGGTGTCGGAATGGGCTAAAACTTGGCAGGTTGATCGGAAACAAAAACCGCGCCGGAGGCAATTTCGTCATTTTTCGCGACGGTGTCGGAATGGGCTAAAATCTGGCAGGTTGATCGGAAACAAAAACCGCGCCGGAGGCAATTTAGTCATTTTTCGCGATGCTGTCATAATGGGATAAAATTTGACAGGTCGATCGGAAACAAAAATCGCGTCGGGTGCAATTTCGTCATTTTTCGCGATGGTGTCGTAATGGGCTAAAATTTGACAGATTGATCGGAAGCAAAAATCGCGCCGGGGGTAATTTTGTTATTTTTCGCGACGGTGTCGGAATGGGCTAAAATTCAGCAAGTTGATTGGAAACAAAAATCGCGTCGGGGGCAATTTCGCCTTTTTTAACGACGGCGTCGGAATGGGCTAAAATTGGACAGGTTGATCGGAAACAAAAATCGCGCTAGGGTCAATTTCGTCGCTTTTTGCGACGGTGTCGGATTGGGCTAAAATTCGGCAGGTTGATTGGAAACAAAAATCGCGCCGGGGGCAATTTCGTCATTTTTCGTGAAGGCGTCGGAATGGGCTAAAATTTGACAGGTTGATCGGAATCAAAAACCGCGCCGGGTGCAATTTCGTCATTTTTGGTGACGGTGTCGGAATGGGCTAAAATTTGACAGGTTGATCGGAAACGAAAACCGCGTCGGGTGCAATTTCGTCATTTTTCGCGATGGTATCGTAATGGGCTAAAATTTGACAGATTGATCGAAAACAAAAATCACGCCGGGGGCAATTTCGTCAATTTTCGTGACGGTGTCGAAATGGGCTAAAATTTGACAGGTTGATCGGAAACAAAAATCGAGCTAGAGGCTATTTCGTCATTTTTCGCGGCGATATCAGAATGGGCTGAAATTTCGCAGGTTGATTGGAAACAAAAATCGCTACGGGGGCAATTTCGTCATTTTTCGGGACTGTGTCGGAATGGGCTGAAATTTGTCAGGTTGATGAGAAACAAAATTTGCATCGGGGGCAATTTCATCATTTTTCGCGACGCTGTCGGAATGGGCTAAAATTTGACAGATTCATCGGAAACAAAAATCGCGCCGGGGGCGATTCCGTCATTTTTCGCGACTGTGTCGGAACGGGCTGGAATTTGGCAGGTTGATTGGAGGCAAAAATCGCTCCGAGGGCAATTTCTTCATTTTTCGAGACGGTGTCGGAAATGGATAAATTCGACAGGTTGACTGTAAACAAAAATCGCCCTGGGGGCAATTTCGCCATTTTTCGCGTCGGCGTCGGAGTGGGCTAAAATTGGACAGGTTGATCGGAAACAAAAACCGTGCCGGGTGCAATTTCGTCATTTTTCGCGACAGTGTCAGAATGGGCTAAAATTTGACAGATTGATCCGAAACAAAAATCGGGCTAGAAGCTATTTCGTCATTTTTCGCGACGATGTCAGAACGGGCTGAAATTTGGCAGGTTAATTGGAAATAAAAATCGCTCCTGGGGCAATTTCGTCGTTTTTCGCGACTGTGTCGGAACGGGCTGGAATTTGGCAGGTTGATTGGAAACAAAAATTACGCCTGGGGCAATTTCATCATTTTTTGCGACGGTGTCGGAATGGGCTAAAATTTGACAGATTCATCGGAAACAAAAATCGCGCCGGGGGCGATTTCGTCATTTTTCGCGACGGTCTCGAAATCGGCTAAAATTTGACTGATTGATGGGAAACAAAAATCGCGCCGGGGGCGATTTCGTCATTTTTCGCGACGGTCTCGAAATCGGCTAAAATTTGACTGATTGATGGGAAACAAAAATCGCGCCGGGGGCGATTTCGTCATTTTTCGCGACGGTCTCGAAATCGGCTAAAATTTGACTGATTGATGGGAAACAAAAATCGCGCCGGGGGCGATTTCGTCATTTTTCGCGACGGTCTCGAAATCGGCTAAAATTTGACTGATTGATGGGAAACAAAAATCGCGCCGGGGGCGATTTCGTCATTTTTCGCGACGGTCTCGAAATCGGCTAAAATTTGACTGATTGATGGGAAACAAAAATCGCGCCGGGGGCGATTTCGTCATTTTTCGCGACGGTCTCGAAATCGGCTAAAATTTGACTGATTGATGGGAAACAAAAATCGCGCCGGGGGCGATTTCGTCATTTTTCGCGACGGTGTCGGAATGGGCTAAAATTTGGCAGGTTGATCGGAAACAAAAATCGCGCCGGGTGCAATTTCGTCATTTTTTGCGACTGTGTCGGAATGGGCTGAGATTTGGCAGGTTGATGAGAAATAAAATTCGCGCCGGGGGCAATTTCGTCATTTTTCGCGACGGTGTCAGAATGGGCTGAAATTTGGCAGGTTCATCGGAAACGAAAATCGCGCCGGGGGAAATTTCGACATTTTTCGCGACGGTATTGGAATGGGCTAAAATTTGACAGATTGATCAGAAACAAAAATCGCGTCGGGGGCAATTTCGTCATTTTTTGCGACGGTGTCGAAAAGGGCTAAAATTTGACAGGTTGATCGGAAACAAAATCTTCGCCGGGGGCAATTTCGTCATTTTTCGCGACGGCGTCGGAATGGGCTAAAATTTGGCAGGTTGATCGGAAACAAAAATCGCGCCGGGTGCAATTTCGTCATTTTTCGCGGCGGCGTCGGAATGGGCTAAAATTTGACAGGTTGATCGGGAACAAAAACCGCGCCGGGTGTAATTTCGTCATTTTTCGCGGCGGCGTCGGAATGGGCTAAAATTTGACAGGTTGATCGGAAACAAAAATCGCGCCGGGTGCAATTTCGTCATTTTTCGCGACAGTGTCAGAATGGGCTAAAATTTGACAGATTGATCCGAAACAAAAATCGGGCTAGAAGCTATTTCGTCATTTTTCGCGACGATGTCAGAACGGGCTGAAATTTGGCAGGTTGATGAGAAACAAAATTCGCATCGGGGGCAATTTCATCATTTTTCGCGACGGTGTCGGAATCGGCTAAAATTTGACAGATTCATCGGAAACAAAAATCGGGCTAGAAGCTATTTCGTCATTTTTCGCGACGGTGTCGGAATCGGCTAAAATTTGACAGATTCATCGGAAACAAAAATCGGGCTAGAAGCTATTTCGTCATTTTTCGCGACTGTGTCGGAACGGGCTGGAATTTGGCAGGTTGATTGGAGGCAAAAATCGCTCCGAGGGCAATTTCGCCATTTTTCGAGACGGTGTCGGAAATGGATAAATTCGACAGGTTGATTGGAAACAAAAATCGCGCTGGGGGCAATTTCGCCATTTTTCGCGACGACGTCGGAGTGGGCTAAAATTGGACAGGTTGATCGAAAACAAAAATCGTGCCGGGTGCAATTTCGTCATTTTTCGCGACAGTGTCGGAATGGGCTAAAATTTGACAGATTGATCGGAAACAAAAATCGCGCCGGGTGCAACAGGTTGATCGGAAACAAAAATCGCGCCGGAGGCAATTTCGTCATTTTTCGCCACGGTGTCGGAATGGGCTAAAATTTGGCAGGTTGATCGGAAACAAAAATCGCGCCGGGTGCAATTTCGTCATTTTTTGCGACTGTGTCGGAATGGGCTGAGATTTGGCAGGTTGATGAGAAATAAAATTCGCGCCGGGGGCAATTTCGTCATTTTTCGCGACGGTGTCAGAATGGGCTGAAATTTGGCAGGTTCATCGGAAACGAAAATCGCGCCGGGGGAAATTTCGACATTTTTCGCGACGGTATTGGAATGGGCTAAAATTTGACAGATTGATCAGAAACAAAAATCGCGTCGGGGGCAATTTCGTCATTTTTTGCGACGGTGTCGAAAAGGGCTAAAATTTGACAGGTTGATCGGAAACAAAATCTTCGCCGGGGGCAATTTCGTCATTTTTCGCGACGGCGTCGGAATGGGCTAAAATTTGGCAGGTTGATCGGAAACAAAAATCGCGCCGGGTGCAATTTCGTCATTTTTCGCGACGGTGTCGGAATGGGCTAAAATTTGGCAGGTTGATTGGATAAAAAAATCACACCGGGGGCAATGGCGTAATTTTTTGCGACGGCGTCGGAATGGGCTAAAATTTTGACAGGTTGATCGGAAACAAAAACCGCGCCGGGTGCAATTTTGTCATTTTTAGCGACGGTGTCGGAATGGGCTAAAATTTGACAGATTGATCGGAAACAAAAATCGCGCCGGGGGCAATTTCGTCAT
>NW_019249581.1:15109-27147 GCF_002742605.1 Olea europaea var. sylvestris
AGGGCAAAAATTTGACAGGTTGATCGGAAACAAAAATCGCGCCGGGTGCAATTTCGTCATTTTTCGTGATGGGTCATAATGGGCTAAAATTTGACAGATTGATCGGAAACAAAAATCGGGCTAGAAGCTATTTCGTCATTTTTCGCGACGATGTCAGAATGGGCTGAAATTTGGCAGGTTAATTGGAAATAAAAATCGCTCCTGGGGCAATTTCGTCGTTTTTCGAGACTGTGTCTGAATGGGCTGAAATCTGGCAGGTTGATGAGAAATAAAATTCGCGCCGGGGGCAAGTTCGTCATTTTTCGCGACGGTGTCAGAATGGGCTGAAATTTGACAGGTTCATCGGAAACGAAAATCGCGTCGGGGGAAATTTCGACATTTTTCGCGACGGTATTGGAATGGGCTAAAATTTGACAGATTGATCAGAAACAAAAATCGCGCCGGGGGCAATTTCGTCATTTTTCGCGACGGTGTCGAAAAGGGCTAAAATTTGACAGGTTGATCGGAAACAAAATCTCCGTCGGGGGCAATTTCGCCATTTTTCGCGACGGCGTCGGAATGGGCTAAAATTTGGCAGGTTGATCGGAAACAAAAATCGCGCCGGGTGCAATTTCGTCATTTTTCGCGATGGTGTCGGAATGGGCAAAAATTTGACAGGTTGATCGGAAACAAAAATCGCGCCGGGTGTAATTTCGTCATTTTTCGCGACGGTGTCGGAATGGGCTAAAATTTGACACATTCATCGGAAACAAAAATCGTACCGGGGACGATTTCGTCATTTTTCGCGACGATATCGGAATGGGCTAAAATTTGGCAGGTTGATTGGAAACAAAAATCGCGCCGGGTGCAATTTCGTCATTTCTCGCGACGGTATCGGAATGGGCTAAAATTTGACAGATTGATCAGAAACAAAAATAGGGCCGGGGGCAATTTCGTAATTTTTCGCGACTGTGTCGGAATGGGCTAAAATTTGACACATTCATCGGAAACAAAAATCGTGACGGGGGCGATTTCGTCATTTTTCGCGACGGCGTCGGAATGGGCTAAAATTTGACAGGTTGATCGGAAACAAAAATCGCGCCGGGGGCAATTTCGTCATTTTTCGCGACGGTGACGGAAAGGGCTAAAATATAACAGGATGATCGAAAACAAAATTTGCGTCGGGGGCAATTTCGTCATTTTTCGAGACGGTGTCGGAATGGGCTAAAATTTGACAGATTGATCGGAAACAAAAATCGCGCCGGGGGCAATTTCGTCATTTTTCGCGACGGTGTCGGAATGGGCTAAAATTTGACAGGTTGATCGGAAACAAAAATCGCTCCGGGTGCAATTTCGTCATTTTTTGTGATGGTGTCGGAATGGGCTAAAATTTGACAGATTGATCGGAAACAAAAATCGCACCGGGTGCAATTTCGTCATTTTTCGCGACGGTGTCGGAAAGGGCTAAAATATAACAGGATGATCGAAAACAAAATTTGCGTCGGGGGCAATTTCGTCATTTTTCGAGACGGTGTCGGAATGGGCTAAAATTTGGCAGGTTGATTGGAAACAAAAATCGTGCCAGGGGCAATTCCGTCTTTTTTCGCGATGGCATCGGAATGGGCTAAAATTTGACAGGTTGATCGGAAACAAAAATCGCGTCGGGTGCAATTTCATCATTTTTCGTGATGGTGTCGTAATGGGCTAAAATTTGACACATTGATCGGAAACAAAAATCGCGCCGCAGGCAATTTCGTCATTTTTCGCGACGGTGTCGGAATGGGCTAAAATTCAGTAAGTTGATTGGAAACAAAAATCACACCGGGGGCAATTTCGCCATTTTACGCGACGGCGTCGGAATGGGCTAAAATTGGACAGGTTGATCGGAAACAAAAACCGTGCCGGGGGCAATTTCGTCATTTTTCGCAACGGAGTCGGAATGGGCTAAAATTTGACAGATTGATCGGAAACAAAAATCGTGCCGGGGGCAATTTTCGTCACTTTTCGCGACGGTGTCGGAATGGGCTCAAAGGTGACAGGTTGATCGGAAACAAAAACCGTGCCGGGGGCAATTTCGTCATTTTTCGCAACGGAGTCGGAATGGGCTAAAATTTGACAGATTGATCGGAAACAAAAATCGTGCCGGGGGCAATTTTCGTCACTTTTCGCGACGGTGTCGGAATGGGCTCAAAGGTGACAGGTTGATCGGAAACAAAAACCGTGCCGGGGGCAATTTCGTCATTTTTCGCAACGGAGTCGGAATGGGCTAAAATTTGACAGATTGATCGGAAACAAAAATCGTGCCGGGGGCAATTTTCGTCACTTTTCGCGACGGTGTCGGAATGGGCTCAAAGGTGACAGGTTGATCGGAAACAAAAACCGTGCCGGGGGCAATTTCGTCATTTTTCGCAACGGAGTCGGAATGGGCTAAAATTTGACAGATTGATCGGAAACAAAAATCGTGCCGGGGGCAATTTTCGTCACTTTTCGCGACGGTGTCGGAATGGGCTCAAAGGTGACAGGTTGATCGGAAACAAAAACCGTGCCGGGGGCAATTTCGTCATTTTTCGCAACGGAGTCGGAATGGGCTAAAATTTGACAGGTTGATCGGAAACAAAAACCGTGCCGGGTGCAATTTCGTCATTTTTTGGGACGGCGTCGGAATGGGCTAAAATTCGGCAGGTTGATCGGAAACAAAAATCACGCTAAGGGCAATTTCGTCATTTTTTGCGACGGTGTCGGATTGGGCTGAAATTCGACCGGTTGATTGGAAATAAAAATCGCGCCGGGGGCAATTTCGTCACTTTTCGTGAAGGCGTCGGAATGGGCTAAAATTTGACAGGTTGACCGAAAACAAAAATCGCGCTGGGGGCAATTTCGTCATTTTTCGCGACGGTGTCGGAATGGACTAAAATTTGACATATTGATCGGAAACAAAAATCGCGCCGGGGGCAATTTCGTCAATTTTCGCGACGGTGTAGGAATGGGCCAAAATTTGACTGGTTGATAGGAAACAAAATCTGCGCCGGGGGCAATTTCGTCATTTTTCGCGACGTGTCGGAATGGGCTAAAATTTGACATTGATTGGAAAAAAAATCGCGCCGGGGGCAATTTCGTCAATTTTCGCGACAATGTAGGAATGGGCTGAATTTGGCAGGTTGATGGGAAACAAAAATCGCACCGGGGGAATTTCATCATTTTTCGCGACAGTGTTGGAATGGGCTAAAATTTGACAGATTGATCGGAAACAAAATCTACGTCGGGGCAATTTCGTCATTTTTCCCGATGGCCTCCGAATGGGCTAAAATCTGACAGGTTGATCGAAAACAAAAATCGCACCGGGTGCAATTTCGTCATTTTTCGTGATGGTGTCGTAATGGGCTAAAATTTGACAGATTGATCGGAAACAAAAATCGCGCCACGGGCAATTTCGTCATTTTTCGCGACGGTGTCGGAATGGGCTAAAATTCAGCAAGTAGATTGGAAACAAAAATCGTACCGGGGGCAATTTAGCCATTTTTCTCGACGGCGTCGAAATGGGCTAAAATTGGACAGGTTATTCGGAAACAAAAATCATGCCTGGTGCAATTTCGTCATTTTTTGCGACGGCGTCGGAATGGGCTAAAATTCTGCAGGTTGATCGGAAACAAAAATCGCGCTAAGGGCAATTTCGTCATTTTTTCGACGGTGTTGGATTGGGCTGAAATTCGACAGGTTGATTGGAAACAAAAATCACACCGGGGGCAATTTCGCCATTTTACGCGACGGCGTCGGAATGGGCTAAAATTGGACAGGTTGATCGGAAACAAAAATCGTGCCGGGTGCAATTTCGTCATTTTTTGGGACGGCGTCGGAATGGGCTAAAATTCGGCAGGTTGATCGGAAACAAAAATCACACTAAGGGCAATTTCGTCATTTTTTGCGACGGTGTCGGATTGGGTTGAAATTCGACAGGTTGATTGGAAATAAAAATCGCGCCGGGGGCAATTTCGTCACTTTTCGTGAAGGCGTCGGAATGGGCTAAAATTTAACAGGTTGACCGAAAACAAAAATCGCGCCGGGGGCAATTTCGTCATTTTTCGCGACGGTGTCGGAATGGGCTAAAATTTGACATATTGATCGGAAACAAAAATCGCGCCGGGGGCAATTTCGTCAATTTTCGTGACGGTGTAGGAATGGGCTAAAATTTGACTGGTTGATCGGAAACAAAATCTGCGCCGGGGGCAATTTCGTCATTTTTCGCGACGTGTCGAAATGGGCTAAAATTTGACATATTGATTGGAAACAAAAATCATGCCTGGGGCGATTTCGTCATTTTTCGCGACGGTGTCGGAATTGGCTAAAATTTAGCAGGTTGATTGGATACAAAAATCGCACCGGGGCAATTTCGTCATTTTTCGCGACCGTGTCGGAAAGGGCTAAAATTTGACAGGTTGATCGGAAACAAAATCTACGTCGGGGCAATTTCGTCATTTTTCCCGATGGCCTCCGAATGGGCTAAAATTTGACATGTTGATCGAAAATAAAAATCGCACCGGGTGCAATTTCGTTATTTTTCGCGATGGTGTCGTAATGGGCTAAAATTTGACAGATTGATCGGAAACAAAAATCGTGCCGCGGGCAATTTCGTCATTTTTCGAGACGGTGTCGGAATGGGCTAAAATTCAGGAAGTAGATTGGAAACAAAAATCGCGCCGGGGGCAATTTCGCCATTTTTCTCGACGGCGTCGAAATGGGCTAAAATTGGACAGGTTATTCGGAAACAAAAATCGTGCCTGGTGCAATTTCGTCATTTTTCGCGACGGCGTCGGAATGGGCTAAAATTCGGCAGGTTGATCGGAAACAAAAATCGCGCTAAGGGCAATTTCGTCATTTTTTCGACGGTGTTGGATTGGGCTGAAATTCGACAGGTTGATTGGAAACAAAAATCGCTTCGGGGGCAATTTCGTCATTTTTCGTGAAGGCGTCGGAATGGGCTAAAATTTGACAGGTTGATCGGAAACAAAAACCGCGCCGGTGGTAATTTCGTCATTTTTCGCGACGGTGTCGGAATGGGCTAAAATTTGGCAGATTGATCGGAAACAAAAATCGCGCTTGGGGCAATTTCGTCAATTTTCGCGACGGTGTCGGAATGGGCTGAATTTGGAAGGTCGATGGGAAATAAAAATCTTGCTTGGGGCAATTTCGTCATTTTCCCGACGGTGTCGGAATAGGCTAAAATTTGGTAGGTTGATTGGAAAGAAAAACTGCGCCGGGGCCAATTTCGTCATTTTTCGTGACGGTATCCGAATGGGCTAAAATTTGACAGATTGATCGGAAACAAAAACCGCGTCGAGGGGAATTTCATCATTTTTCGCGACGGTGTCGGAAGGGGCTAAAATTTGACAGATTCATCTGAAACAAAAATTGTCCCGGGGGCGATTTCGTCATTTTTCGCGACTGTGTCGGAATGGGCTGAAATTTGGCAGGTTGATTGGAGGCAAAAATCGCGCCGAGGGCAATTTCATCATTTTTCGCGACGGTGTCGGAAGGGGCTAAAATTTGACAGATTCATCTGAAACAAAAATTGTCCCGGGGGCGATTTCGTCATTTTTCGCGACTGTGTCGGAATGGGCTGAAATTTGGCAGGTTGATTGGAGGCAAAAATCGCGCCGAGGGCAATTTCATCATTTTTCGCGACGGTGTCGGAAGGGGCTAAAATTTGACAGATTCATCTGAAACAAAAATTGTCCCGGGGGCGATTTCGTCATTTTTCGCGACTGTGTCGGAATGGGCTGAAATTTGGCAGGTTGATTGGAGGCAAAAATCGCGCCGAGGGCAATTTCATCATTTTTCGAGACGATGTCGGAATTGGATAAATTCGGCAGGTTGATTGGAAACAAAAATCGCGCTGGGGGCAATTTAGCCAATTTTCGCGACAGCGTCAGAATGGGCTAAGATTGGACAGGTTGATCGGAAACTAAAACCGTGCCGGGTGCAATTTCGTCATTTTTCGTGACGGTGTCGGAATGGGCTAAAATTTGACAGGTTGATCGGAAACAAAAATCGCGCTAGGGGCAATTTCGTCATTTTTCGCGACGGTGTCGGAATGGGCTAAAATTTGACAGGTTGATCGGAAACAAAAATCGCGCTAGGGGCAATTTCGTCATTTTTCGCGACGATGTCGCAATGGGCTGAAATTTGGCAGGTTTATTGGAAACAAAAATAGTGCCTGGGGCAATTTCGTAATTTTTCGAGACGGTGTCAGAATGGGCTAAATTTGACAGGTTGATCGGAAACAAAATTTGCGCCGGGGGTAATTTCGTCATTTTTCGCGACAGTGTCGGAATGGGCTAAAATTTGACAGGTTGATCGGAAACAAAAATCGGGCTAGAGGCAATTTCGTCATTTTTCGCGACGATATCAGAATGGGCTGAAATTTGGTAGGTTGATTGGAAACAAAAATCGCTCCAGGGGCAATTTCGTCATTTTTCGCGACGGTGTTGGAATGGGCTGAAAATTGGCAGATTGATCGGAAACGAAAATTGCGCCGGGGACAATTTCGACATTTTTCGCGACGGTATCGGAATGGGCTAAAATTTGATAGATTGATCGGAAACAAAAATCGCACCGGGGGCAATTTCGTCATTTTTCTCGACGGTGTCGGAAAGGGCTAAAATTTGACATGTTGATCAGAAACAAAATCTGCGTCGTGGGCAATTTCGTCATTTTTCGCGACGGTGTCGGAATGGGCTAAAATTTGGCAGGTTGATTGGAAAAAAAAATCGTACCGGGGGCAATTTCGTCATTTTTCGCGAAGGCGTCGGAATGGGCTAAAATTTGACAGGTTGATCGGAAATAAAAATCGGGCTAGAGGCAATTTCGTCATTTTTCGCGACGATGTCAGAATGGGCTGAAATTTGGCAGGTTGATTGGAAACAAAAATCGCTCCGGGGGCAATTTCGTCATTTTTCACGACTGTGTCGGAATGGGCTGAAATTTGGCAGCTTGATGGGAAACAAAATTCGCGCCGGGGGCAATTTCGTCATTTTTCGCGACGATGTCGGAATGGGATGAAATTTGGCAGGTTGATCGGAAACGAAAATCGCGCCGGGGGCAATTTCGACATTTTTCGCGACGGTATCGGAATGGGCTAAAATTTGACAGATTTATCGGAAACAAAAATCATGCCGGGTGCAATGTCGTCATTTTTCGCGACGGCGTCGGAATGGGCTAAAATTCGGCAGGTTGATCGGAAACAAAAATCGCGCTAAGGGCAATTTCATCATTTTTTGCGACGGTGTCGGATTGGGCTGAAATTCGACAGGTTGATTGGAAACAAAAATCGCGTCGGGGGCAATTTCGTCATTTTTTGTGAAGGCGTCGGAATGGGCTAAAATTTGACAGGTTTATCGGAAACAAAAACCGCGCCGGGGGTAGTTTCGTCATTTTTCACGACGGTGTCGGAATGGGCTAAAATTTGACAGATTGATCGGAAATAAAAATAGCGCCGGGGGCAATTTCGTCAATTTTCGCGACGGTGTCGGAATGGGCTGAATTTTGCAGGTTGATGGGAAACAAAAATCGCGCCCGGGGCAATTTCGTCATTTTTCGCGACGGTGTAGGAATAGGCTGAAATTTGGTAGGTTGATTGGAAAGAAAAATCGCGCCGGGGCCAATTTCGTCATTTTTCGTGACGGTATCCGAATGGTCTAAAATTTGACAGATTGATCGGAAACAAAAACCGCGTCGAGGGCAATTTCGTCATTTTTCGCGACGGTGTTGGAATGGGCTAAAATTTGACAGATTGATCGGAAACAAAAATCGTGCCGGGGTCAATTTCATCATTTTTCGCGACAGTGTCGGAATGGACAAAAATATGACAGATTCATCAGAAACAAAAATTGCGCGGGGGGCGATTTCGTCATTTTTCGCGACTGTGTCGGAATGGGCTGAAATTTAGCAGGTTGATTGGAGGCAAAAATCGCGCCGAGGGCAATTTCGTCATTTTTCGAGACGGTGTCGGAATTGGATAAATTCGGCAGGTTGATTGGAAACAAAAATCGCGCTGGGGGCAATTTCGCCATTTTTCGTGAAGGCGTCGGAATGGGCTAAAATTTGACAAGTAGATCGAAAACAAAAATCGCGCCGAGTGCAATTTCGTCATTTTTCAAGACGGTGTCGGAATGGGCGAAAATTTGACAGGTTGATCGGAAACAAAAATCGCGCTAGGGGCAATTTCGTTATTTTTCGCGGCGGTGTCGGAATGGGTTGAAATTTGGCAGGTTTATTGGAAACAAAAATAGTGCCGGGGGCAATTTCTTCATTTTTCGAGACGGTGTCAGAATGGGCTGAATTTGACAGGTCGATCGGAAACAAAATCTACGCCGGGGGCAATTTCGTCATTTTTCGCGACAGTGTCGGAATGGACTAAAATTTGACAGGTTGATCGGAAACAAAAATCGGGCTAGACGCAATTTCGTCATTTTTCGCGACGATGTCAGAATGGGCTGAAATTTGACAGGTTGATTGGAAACAAAAATCGCTCTGGGGGCAATTTCGTCATTTTTCGCGACTGTGTCGGAATGGGCTGAAATTTGGCAGGTTGATCGGAAACGAAAATCGCGCCGGGGGCAATTTCGATATTTTTCGCGACGGTATCGGAATGGGCTAAAATTTGACAGATTGATCGGAAACAAAAATCGCGCCGGGTGCAATTTCCCAATTTTTCGCGACGGTGTCGAAATGGGCTAAAGTTTGGCAGGTTGATTGGATACAAAAATCGTACCGGGGGCAATTTCGTCATTTTTTGCCACGGCGTCGAAATGGGCTAAAATTTGACAGGTTGATCAGAAACATAAACCGCGGCGGGTGCAATTTCATCATTTTTCTCGACAGTGTCGGAAAGGGCTAAAATTTGACAGGTTGATCGGAAACAAAATCTGCGCCGCGGGCAATTCGTCATTTTTCGCGACGTTGTCGAAATGGGCTAAAATTTGGCAGGTTGATTGGAAACAAAAATCGTGCCGGGGGTAATTTCATCATTTTTCGCGATGGCATCGGAATGGGCTAAAATTTGACAGGTTGATCGGAAACAGAAACAGCGCCGGGTGCAATTTCATCATTTTTCACGATGGTGTCGTAATGGGCTAAAATTTGACAGGTTGATCGGAAACAAAAATCGCGCCGCGGGCAATTTCGTCATTTTTCGCGACGGCGTCGAAATGGGCTAAAATTCAGCAAGCTGATTGGGAACAAAAATCGCGCCGAGGTCAATTTCGCCATTTTTTCACGACGGCGTTGGAATGGGCTAAAATTGGACAGGTTGATCGGAAACAAAAATCGTGCCGAGTGCAATTTCGTCATTTTTTGCGACGGCGTCGAAATGGGCTAAAATTCGGCAGGTTGATCGGAAACAAAAATCGCGCTAAGGGCAATTTCGTCATTTTTTGCGACGGTGTCGGAATGGGCTAAAATTTGACACATTGATCGGATACAAAAATCGCGCCGGGGGACAATTTCGTCATTTTTCGCGACGGTGTCGGAAAGGTCTAAAATTTGACAGATTGATCGAAAACAAAATCAGCGCCGGGGGCAATTTCGTCATTTTTCGCGATGGCATCGGAATGGGCTATAATTTGACAGGTTGATCGGAAACAAAAACCGCGCCGGGTGCAATTTTGTCATTTTTCGCGATGGTGTCGTAATGGGCTAAAATTTGACAGATTGATCGGAAACAAAAATCGCGCCGGGGGCAATTTCGTCATTTTTCGCGACGGTGTCGGAACGGGCTAAAATTTGACAGATTGATCGGATACAAAAATCGCGCCGGGGGCAATTTCGTCATTTTTCGCGACGGTGTCGGAACGGGCTAAAATTTGACAGATTGATCGGATACAAAAATCGCGCCGGGGGCAATTTCGTCATTTTTCGCGACGGTGTCGGAACGGGCTAAAATTTGACAGATTGATCGGATACAAAAATCGCGCCGGGGGCAATTTCGTCATTTTTCGCGACGGTGTCGGAACGGGCTAAAATTTGACAGATTGATCGGATACAAAAATCGCGCCGGGGGCAATTTCGTCATTTTTCGCGACGGTGTCGGAACGGGCTAAAATTTGACAGATTGATCGGATACAAAAATCGCGCCGGGGGCAATTTCGTCATTTTTCGCGACGGTGTCGGAACGGGCTAAAATTTGACAGATTGATCGGATACAAAAATCGCGCCGGGGGCAATTTCGTCATTTTTCGCGACGGTGTCGGAACGGGCTAAAATTTGACAGATTGATCGGATACAAAAATCGCGCCGGGGGCAATTTCGTCATTTTTCGCGACGGTGTCGGAACGGGCTAAAATTTGACAGATTGATCGGATACAAAAATCGCGCCGGGGGCAATTTCGTCATTTTTCGCGACGGTGTCGGAATGGGCTAAAATTTGACAGATTGATCGGAAACAAAAATCGTGCCGGGGTCAATTTCATCATTTTTCGCGACAGTGTCGGAATGGACTAAAATTTGACAGATTCATCAGAAACAAAAATTGCGTTGGGGCGATTTCGTCATTTTTCGCGACTGTGTCGGAATGGGCTGAAATTTGGCAGGTTGATTTGAGGCAAACATCGCGCCGAGGGCAATTTCGTCATTTTTCGAGGCGGTGTCGGAATTGGATAAATTCGGCAGGTTGATTGGAAACAAAAATCGCGCTGGGGGCAATTTCACCATTTTTCGCGACGGCTTCGGAATGGGCTAAGATTGGACAGGTTGATCGGAAACAAAAACCGTACCGGGTGCAATTTCGTCATTTTTTCCGACGGCATCGGAATATGCTAAAATTCGACAGGTTGATCGGATACAAAAATTGCGCTAGAGGCAATTTCGTCATTTTTTGCGACGGTGTCGGATTGGGCTGAAATTCGGCAGGTTGATTTGAAACAAAAATCGCGCCGGGGGCAATTTCGTCATTTTTCGTGAAGGCGTTGGAATGGGCTAAAATTTGACAGGTTGATAGAAACAAAAACCGTGCCGGGTGCAATTTCGTCATTTTTCGTGACGGTGTCGGAATCGGCTCAAATTTAACAGGTTGATCGGAAACAAAATCTGCGCCGGGGGCAATTTCGTCATTTTTCACGACAGTGTCGGAATGGGCTAAAATTTGACAGGTTGATCGGAAACAAAAATTGGACTAGAGGCAATTTCGTCATTTTTCGCGACTGTGTCGGAATGAGCTGAAATTTGGCAGGTTGATGGTAAACAAAATTCGCGCCGGGGGCAATTTCGTCATTTTTCGCGATGGCATCGGAATGGGCTATAATTTGACAGGTTGATCGGAAACAAAAACCGCGCCGGGTGCATTTTTGTCATTTTTCGCGATGGTGTCGTAATGGGCTAAAATTTGACAGATTGATCGGAAACAAAAATCGCGCCGGTGGCAATTTCGTCATTTTTCGCGACGGTGTCGGAATGGGCTAAAATTCAGCAAGTTGATTGGAAACAAAAATCGCGCCGGGAGCAATTTCGCCATTTTTCGCGACGGCATCGTAATGGGCTAAAATTGGACAGGTTGATGGGGAACATAAATCGTGCCGGGTGCAATTTCGTCATTTTTGCGACGGCGTTGGAATGGACTAAAATTCGGCAGGTTGATCGGAAGCAAAAATCTCGCTAGGGGCAATTTCGTCATTTTTTGCGATGGTGTCGGATTTGGCTGAAATTCGGCAGGTTGATTGGAAACAAAAATCGCACCAGGGGAAATTTCGTCATTTTTCATGAAGGCGTCGGAATGGGCTAAAATTTGACAGATTGATCGGAAACAAAAATCGCGCCAGGAGCAATTTTGTCATTTTTTACGGCGGTGTCGGATTGGGCTGAAATTCGACAGGTTGATTGGAAACAAAAATCGCGCCGAGGGCAATTTCGTCATTTTTCGTGAAGGCGTCGGAATGGGCTAAAATTTGAAAGGTTGATCGGAAACAAAAACCGCGCCGGGGGTAATTCCGTCATTTTTCACGACGGTGTCGAAATGGGCTAAAATTTGACAGATTGATCGGAAACAAAAATCGCACCGGGGGCAATTTCGT
>NW_019249581.1:27480-44235 GCF_002742605.1 Olea europaea var. sylvestris
AAAAACCGCGCCGGGGCCAATTTCGTCATTTTTCGTGACGGTATCCGAATGGGCTAAAATTTGATAGATTGATCGGAAATAAAAACCGCGTCGAGGGCAATTTCGTCATTTTTCGCGACGGTGTCGGAATGGGCTAAAATTTGACAGATTGATCGGAAACAAAAATCGTGCCGGGGTCAATTTCATCATTTTTCGCGACAGTGTCGGAATGGACTAAAATTTGACAAATTCATCAGAAACAAAAATTGCGCTGGGGCGATTTCGTCATTTTTCGCGACTGTGTCGGAATGGGCTGAAATTTGGCAGGTTGATTTGAGGCAAACATCGCGCCGAGGGCAATTTCGTCATTTTTCGAGGCGGTGTCGGAATTGGATAAATTCGGCAGGTTGATTGGAAACAAAAATCGCGCTGGGGGCAATTTCACCATTTTTCGCGACGGCTTCGGAATGGGCTAAGATTGGACAGGTTGATCGGAAACAAAAACCGTACCGGGTGCAATTTCGTCATTTTTTCCGACGGCATCGGAATATGCTAAAATTCGACAGGTTGATCGGATACAAAAATTGCGCTAGAGGCAATTTCGTCATTTTTTGCGACGGTGTCGGATTGGGCTGAAATTCGGCAGGTTGATTTGAAACAAAAATCACATCGGGGGCAATTTCGTCATTTTTCGCGACGATGCTGGAATGGGCTAAAATTTGACAGGTTGGTAAGGCGTCGGAATGGGCTAAAATTTGACAGGTTGATAGAAACAAAAACCGTGCCGGGTGCAATTTCGTCATTTTTCGTGACGGTGTCGGAATCGGCTCAAATTTGACAGGTTGATCGGAAACAAAATCTGCGCCGGGGGCAATTTCGTCATTTTTCACGACAGTGTCGGAATGGGCTAAAATTTGACAGGTTGATCGGAAACAAAAATTGGACTAGAGGCAATTTCGTCATTTTTCGCGACTGTGTCGGAATGAGCTGAAATTTGGCAGGTTGATGGGAAACAAAATTCGCGTCGGGGGCAATTTCGTCATTTTTCGCGACGGTGTCGGAATGCGCTGAAATTTGGCAGGTTGATCGGAAACGAAAATCGCGCCGGGGGCAATTTCGACATTTTTCGCGACGGCATCGAAATGGGCTAAAATTTGAAAAATTGATTGGAAACAAAAATCGCGCCGGGGGGCAATTTCGTCATTTTTCTCGACGGTGTCGGAAAGGGCTAAAATTTGACATGTTGATCGGAAACAAAATCTGCGTCGGGGGCAATTTCGTCATTTTTCGCGACGGTGTCGGAATGAGCTAAAATTTGGCAGGTTGATTGGATACAAAAATCGTGCCGGGGGCAATTTCGTCATTTTTTGCCACAGCGTCGGAATGGGCTAAAATTTGACAGGTTGATCGGAAACAAAAATCGCGCCGGGTGCAATTTCGTCATTTTTCGCGACGGTGTCGGAATGAGCTAAAATTTGGCAGGTTGATTGGATACAAAAATCGTGCCGGGGGCAATTTCGTCATTTTTTGCCACAGCGTCGGAATGGGCTAAAATTTGACAGGTTGATCAGAAACATAAACCGCGCTCGGTGCAATTTCGTCATTTTTGGCGACGGTGTCGGAATGGGCTAAAATTTGACAGATTGATCTGAAACAAAATCTGCGTCGGGGGCGATTTCGTCATTTTTCACGACAGTGTCGGAATGGGCTAAAATTTGACAGGTTGATCGTAAACAAAAATCGGGCTAGAGGCAATTTCGTCATTTTTCGCGACGATGTCAGAATTGGCTGAAATTTGGCAAGTTGATTGGAAACGAAAATCGCTTCGGGGGCAATTTCGTCATTTTTCGCAACTGTGTCGGAATGGGCTGAAATTTGGCAGGTTGATGGGAAACAAAATTCGCGTCGGGGGCAATTTCGTCATTTTTCGCGACAGTGTCGGAATGGGCTGAAATTTGGCAGGTTGATCGAAAACGAAAATCGCGCCGGGGGCAATTTCGACATTTTTCGCGACGGTGTCGGAATGGGCTAAAATTTGGCAGGTTGATCGAAAACGAAAATCGCGCCGGGGGCAATTTCGACATTTTTCGCGACGGTATCGAAATGGGCTAAAATTTGAAAAATTGATCGGAAACAAAAATCGCGCCGGGGGGCAATTTCGTCATATTTCTCGACGGTGTCGGAAAGGGCTAAAATTTGACATGTTGATCGGAAACAAAATCTGCGTCGGGGGCAATTTCGTCATTTTTCGCGACGGTGTCGGAATGGGCTATAATTTGGCAGGTTGATTGGAAACAAAAATCGTGCCGGGGGCAATTTCGTCATTTTTCATGACGGCGTCGGAATGGGCTAAAATTTGAAAGGTTGATCGGAAACAAAAATCGCGCCGGGTGCAATTTCGTCATTTTTCGCGACGGTGTCGGAATGCGCTAAAATTTGGCAGGTTGATTGGATACAAAAATCGTACCGGGGGCAATTTCGTCATTTTTTGCCACGGCGTCGGAATGGGCTAAAATTTTACAGGTTGATCAGAAACATAAACCGCGCCAGATGCAATTTCGTCCTTTTTCGCGACGGAGTCGAAATGGGCTAAAATTTGACAGATTGATCGGAAACAAAAAACGTGCCGGGTGCAATTTCGGCATTTTTTGCGACGGCGTCGGAATGGGCTAAAATTCGGCAGGTTGTTCGAAAACAAAAATCGCGCTAAGGGAAATTTCGTCATTTTTGACGACGCTGTCGGATTGGGCTGAAATTCGACAGGTTGATTGGAAACAAAAATCGCGCTGGGAGCAATTTCGTCATTTTTCGCGACGATGTCGGAATGGGTAAAAATTTGACAAATTGATCAGAAACAAAAATCGTGTCGGGGGCGATTTCGTCATTTTTCGCGACGGTGTCGGAATGGGCTAAAATTTGGCAGGTTGATTGGATACAAAAATCTTACCGGGGGCAATTTCGTCATTTTTTGCAACGGCATCGGAATGTGCTAAAATTTGACAGGTTGATCGAAAACAAAAATCGCGCCGGGTGCAATTTCGTAATTTTTCGCGACGATGTCGGAATGGCCTAAAATTTGATAGATTGATCGGAAACAAAAATCGCGCCGGGGATAATTTCGTCATTTTTCGCGACAGTGTCGGAAAGGGCTAAAATTTGACAAGTTGATCGAAAACAAAATCTGCACCGGGGGCAATTTCGTTATTTTTCGCGATGGTGTCGGAATGGGCTAAAATTTGGCAGGTTGATTGGAAACAAAAATCGTGCCGAGGGCAATTTCGTCATTTTTCGCGATGGCATCGGAATGGGCTTAAATTTGACAGGTTGATCGGAAACAAAAACCGCGCCGGGTGCAATTTCGTCATTTTTCGCGATGGTGTCGTAATGGGCTAAAATTTGACAGATTGATCGGAAACAAAAATCGCTCCGGGGGCAATTTCGTCATTTTTCGCGACGATGTAGGAATGGGCTAAAATTCAGCAAGTTGATTGGAAACAAAAATCGCGCCGGGGCAATTTCGCTATTTTTCGAGACGACGTCGGAATTGGACAGGTTGATGGGAAACAAAAATCGTGCCGGGTGCAATTTCGTCATTTTTGCGACGGCGTTGGAATGGGTAAAAATTCGGCAGGTTGATCGGCAGCAAAAATCGCGCTAGGGGCAATTTCGTCAATTTTTGCGACGGTGTCAGATTGGGATGAAGTTCGGCAGGTTGATTGGAGACAAAAATCGCACCGGGGGCAATTTCGTCATTTTTCGTGAAGGCGTCGGAATGGGCTAAAATTTGACATGTTGATCGGAAACAAAAACCGCGTCGGGGGCAATTTCGTCATATTTCACGACGGTGTCGGAATGGGCAAAAATTTGATAGATTGATCGGAAACAAATATCGTGCCGGGAGCAATTTCGTCAATTTTTGCGACGGTGTCGGATTGGGTTGAAATTGGAAAGGTTGATTGGAAACAAAAATCGCGCCGGGGGCAATTTCGTCATTTTTCGTGAAGGCGTCGGAATGGGCTAGAATTTGACAGGTTGATCGGAAACAAAAACCGCGCCGGGGGTAGTTTCGTCATTTTTCGCGACGGTGTCAGAATGGGCTAAAATTTGACAGATTGATCGGAAACAAAAATCGCGACGAGGGCAATTTCGTCATTTTTCGCGACGGTGTCGGAATGGGCTAAAATTTGACAGATTGATCGGAAACAAAAATCGCGCCGGGGTCAATTTCATTATTTTTCGCGACGGTGTCAGAATGGGCTAAAATTTGACAGATTCAACGGAAACAAAAATCGCGCCGGCGGGATTTCGTCATTTTTCGCGACTGTGTCGGAATGGGCTGAAATTTGGCAGGTTGATTGGAGGCAAAAATCGCGTCGAGGGCAATTTCGTCATTTTTCGAGACGGTGTCAGAATTGGATAAATTCGGCAGGTTGACTGGAAACAAAAATCGCGCTGGGGGCAATTTCGCCATTTTTCCCGACGGCGTCGGAATGGGCTAAATTTGGACAGGTTGATCGGAAACAAAAATCGCGCTAGGGGCAATGTCGTCGTTTTTTGCGACGGTGTCGGATTGGGCTACAATTTGGCAGGTTAATTGGAAACAAAAATCGCACCGGGGGCAATTTCGTCATTTTTCGTGACGGCGTCGGAATGGGCTAAAATTTGGCAAGTTAATTGGAAACAAAAATCGCACCGGGGGCAATTTCGTCATTTTTCGTGACGGCGTCGGAATGGGCTAAAATTTGACAGGTTGATCGGAAGCAAAAATCGCGCCGGGTGCAATTTCGTCATTTTTCGTGACGGCGTCGGAATGGGCTAAAATTTGACAGGTTGATCGGAAGCAAAAATCGCGCCGGGTGCAATTTCGTCATTTTTCGTGACGGCGTCGGAATGGGCTAAAATTTGACAGGTTGATCGGAAACAAAAATCGTGCCGGGTGCAATTTCGTCATTTTTGGTGACGGTGTCGGAATGGGCTAAAATTTGACAGGTTTATCAGAAACAAAAATCGCGCTAGGGGCAATTTCGTCGTTTTTTGCTATGGTGTTGCAATGGGCTGAAATTTGGCATGTTTATTGGAAACAAAAATAGCGTCTGGGGCAATTTCGTCATTTTTCGCAACGGTGTCAGAATGGGCTGAATTTGGTAGGTTGATGAGAAACAAAAATCGCACTGGGGCAATTTCATCATTTTTCGCGACAGTGTTGGAAAGGGCTAAAATTCGACAGGTTGATCGGAAACAAAATCTGCGCCGGGGGCAATTTCGTCATTTTTCGCGACATTGTCGGAATGCGCTAAAATTTGGCAGGCTGAATGGAAACAAAAATCGTGCCGGGGGCAATTTCGTCATTTTTCGCGACGGCGTCGGAATAGGCTAAAATTTGATAGGTTGATCAGAAACATAAACCGCGCCGGGTGCAATTTCGTCATTTTTCGCGACGGTGTCGAAATGGGCTAAAATTTGGCAGATTGATCTGAAACAAAAATCGCGCCGTGGTCAATTTCGTCATTTTTCGCGACGGTGTCGGAAAAGGCTAAAATTTGACAGGTTGATCGGAAACAAAATCTGCGCCGGGGGCAATTTCGTCATTTTTCGCGACGTTGTCGGAATGGACTAAAATTTGGCAGGTTAATCGGAAACAAAAATCTCGCTAAGGGCAATTTCGTCATTTTTTGCGATGGTGTCGGATTGGGCTAAAATTCGACAGGTTGATTGGAAACAAAAATCGCGCCAGGGGCAATTTCGTCATTTTTCGAGACGGTGTCGAAATTGGATAAATTCGACTGGTTGATTGGAAACAAAAATCGCGTTGGGGGCAATTTCGCCACTTTTCGTGACGGCGTAGGAATGGGCTAAAATTGGACAGGTTGACCGGAAACAAAAACCGTGCCGGGTGCAATTTCGTCATTTTTTGCGATGGCATCGAAATATGCTAAAATTTGACAGGTTGATCGGAAACAAAATTTGCGCCGAGGGCAAATTTCGTCATTTTTCGCGACGGTGTCGGAATGGGCTAAAATTTGGCAGGTTGATTGGAAACTAAAATCGCTCCGGGGGCAATTTCGTCATTTTTCGCGACTGTGTCGGAATGGGCTGAAATTTGGCAGGTTGATGGGAAACAAAATTCGCGTCGAGGGCAATTTCGTCATTTTTCGCGACGGTGTCGGAATGGGCTAAAATTTGGCAGGTTGATGGGAAACAAAATTCGCGCCAAGGGCAATTTCGTCATTTTTCGCGACGGTGTCGGAATGGGCTGAAATTTGGCAGGTTGATCTAAAACGAAAATCGCGTCGGGGGCAATTTCGACATTTTTCGCGACGGTATCGGAATGGGCTAAAATTTGATAGATTGATCGGCAACAAAAATCGCGTCAGGGTCAATTTCTTCATTTTTCGCGACGGTGTCGGAAAGGGCAAAAATTTGACAGGTTGATCGGAAACAAAATCTGCGCCGAGGGCAATTTCGTCATTTTTCGCGACGGTGTCCGAATGGGCTAAAATTTGACAGATTGATCAGAAACAAAAATCGCGCCAGGGTCAATTTCATTATTTTTCACGACGGTGTCGGAATGGGCTAAAATTTGACAGATTCAACGGAAAAAAAAATCGCGTCGGGGGGGATTTCGTCATTTTTCGCGACTGTGTCGGAATGGGCTGAAATTTGGCAGGTTGATTGGAGGCAAAAATCGCGCCGA
This sequence comes from Olea europaea var. sylvestris, assembly GCF_002742605.1. Taxonomy (NCBI): domain Eukaryota; kingdom Viridiplantae; phylum Streptophyta; class Magnoliopsida; order Lamiales; family Oleaceae; genus Olea; species Olea europaea. The sequence goes on from NW_019249581.1 coordinate 34,154, forward strand.
GGGCAATTTCGTCATTTTTCGCGACGGGGTCGGAATCGGCTAAAATTTGACCGATTGATCGGAAACAAAAATCGCGTCGGGGGCGATTTCGTCATTTTTCGCGACGGTATCGGAATTGGCTAAAATTTGACAGGCTGATCGGAAACAAAAATCGCGCCGAGGGAAATTTCGTCATTTTTCGCGACGGGGTCGGAATCGGCTAAAATTTGACCGATTGATCGGAAACAAAAATCGCGTCGGGGGCGATTTCGTCATTTTTCGCGACGGTATCGGAATTGGCTAAAATTTGACAGGCTGATCGGAAACAAAAATCGCGCCGAGGGAAATTTCGTCATTTTTCGCGACGGGGTCGGAATCGGCTAAAATTTGACCGATTGATCGGAAACAAAAATCGCGTCGGGGGCGATTTCGTCATTTTTCGCGACGGTATCGGAATTGGCTAAAATTTGACAGGCTGATCGGAAACAAAAATCGCGCCGAGGGAAATTTCGTCATTTTTCGCGACGGGGTCGGAATCGGCTAAAATTTGACCGATTGATCGGAAACAAAAATCGCGCTGGGGGCAATTTCGCCATTTTTCCCGACGGCGTCGGAATGGGCTAAAATTGGACAGGTTGATCGGAAACAAAAATCGCGCTGGGGGCAATGTCGTCGTTTTTTGCGACGGTGTCGGATTGGGCTAAAGTTTGGCAGGTTGATTGGAAACAAAAATCGCGCCGGGGGCAATTTCGTCATTTTTCGTGAAGGCGTCGGAATGGGCTAAAATTTGACAGGTTGATCGGAAACAAAAATCGCGCCGGGTGCAATTTCGTCATTTTTGGTGACGGTGTCGGAATGGGCTAAAATTTGACAGTTTGATCGGAAACAAAAACCGTGCCGGGTGCAATTTCGTCATTTTTGGTGACGGTGTCGAAATGGGCTAAAATTTGACAAGTTGATCGGAAACAAAAATCGCGCTAGGGGCAATTTCGTCATTTTTTGCGATGGTGTCGCAATGGGCTGAAATTTGGCATGTTTATTGGAAACAAAAATAGCGTCAGGGGCAATTTCATCATTTTTCGCGACGATGTCAGAATGGGCTGAATTTGGTAGGTTGATGGGAAACAAAAATCGCACCGGGGCAATTTCATCATTTTTCGCCACAGTGTCGGAAAGGGCTAAAATTTGACAGGTTGATAGGAAACAAAATCTGCGCCGGGGGCAATTTCATCATTTTTCGCGACGGTGTCGAAATGGGCTAAAATTTGGCAGGTTGAATGGAAACAAAAATCGTGCCGGGGGCAATTTCTTCATTTTTCGCGACGGTGTCGGAATGGGCTAAAATTTGACAGGTTGATCAGAAACATAAACCGCGCCGGGTGCAATTTCGTCATTTTTCGCGACGGTGTCGAAATGGGCTAAAATTTGACAGGTTGATCAGAAACATAAACCGCGCCGGGTGCAATTTCGTCATTTTTCGCGACGGTGTCGAAATGGGCTAAAATTTGACAGGTTGATCAGAAACATAAACCGCGCCGGGTGCAATTTCGTCATTTTTCGCGACGGTGTCGAAATGGGCTAAAATTTGACAGGTTGATCAGAAACATAAACCGCGCCGGGTGCAATTTCGTCATTTTTCGCGACGGTGTCGAAATGGGCTAAAATTTGACAGGTTGATCGGAAACAAAAATCGCGCTGGGGGCAATTTCGCCATTTTTCGCGACGGCGTAGGAATGGGCTAAAATTGGACAGGTTGATCTGAAACAAAAATCGTGCCGGGTGCAATTTCGTCATTTTTTGCGATGGCATCGAAATATGTTAAAATTCGACAGGATGATCGGAAACAAAATCTGCGCCGAGGGCAATTTTGTCATTTTTCGCGACGGTGTCGGAATGGGCTAAAATTTGGTAGGTTGATTGGAAAAAAAAAATCGCTCTAGGGGCAATTTCGTCATTTTTCGCGACTGAGTCGGAATGGGCTGAAATTTGGCAGGTTAATGGGAAACAAAATTCGCGCCGAGGGCAATTTCGTCATTTTTCGCGACGGTTTCGGAATGGGCTGAAATTTGGCATGTTGATGGGAAACAAAATTCCCGCCGAGGGCAATTTCGTCATTTTTCGTGACGGTGTCGGAATGGGCTGAAATTTGGCAGGTTGATCAGAAACGAAAATCGCGCTGGGGGCAATTTCGACATTTTTCGCGACGGTATCGAAATGGGCTGAAATTTGACAGATTGATCGGAAACAAAAATCGCGTCGGGGTCAATTTCGTCATTTTTCGCGACGGTGTTGGAAAGGGCTACAATTTGACAGGTTGATCGGAAACAAAATCTGCACCGAGGGCAATTTCGTCATTTTTCGCGACGGCGTCGGAATGGGCTAAAATTTGACAGGTTGATCGGAAACAAAAATCGCGCCGGGTGCAATTTCGTCATTTTTCGCGACGGTGTCGGAATGGGCTAAAATTTGGCAGGTTGACTGGATGTAAAAATCATACCATGGGCAATTTCATCTTTTTTTGCCACGGTGTCGGAATGGGCTAAAATTTGACAGGTTGATCAGAAACATAAACCGCGCCGGGTGCAATTTAGTCATTTTTCGCGACGGTGTCGGAATGGGCTAAAATTTGGCAGGTTGATTGGAAACAAAAATCGTGCCGGGGGCAATTTCATCATTTTTCGCGATGGCATCGGAATTGGCCAAAATTTGACAGGTTGATCGGAAACAAAAATCGCGCCGGGTGCAATTTCTTCATTTTTTGCGATGGTGTCGTAATGGGCTAAAATTTCACAGATTGATCGGAAACAAAAATCGCGCCGCGGGCAATTTCGTCATTTTTCGCGACGGTGTCGGAATGGGCTAAAATTCAGCAAGTTGATTGGAAACAAAAATCGCGCCGGTGGCAAATTCGCCATTTTTCGAGGCGGTGACGGAATGGGCTAAAATTGGACAGGTTGATCGGAAACAAAAACCGTGCCGGGGGCAATTTCGTCAATTTTCGCGATGGTGTCGGAATGGGCTAAATTTGGCAGGTTGATGGGAAACAAAAATCGCGCCTGGGGCAATATCGCCATTTTTCACGACGGTGCCGGAATAGGCTGAAATTTGGTAGGTTGATTGGAAAGAAAAACCGCGCCAGGAACAATTTCGTCATTTTTCGCGGCGGTATCCGAATGGGCTAAAATTTGACAGATTGATCGGGAACAAAAACCGCGTCGAGGGCAATTTCGTCATTTTTCGCGACGGTGTCGGAATGGTCTAAAATTTGACAGATTGATCGGAAACAAAAATCGCGCTGGGGTCAATTTCGTCATTTTTCGCGACGGTGTCGAAATGGGCTAAAATTTGACGGGTTGATCGAAAACAGAAATCGCGCGAGGGAAAATTTCGTCATTTTCGCGACGGTGTCGGAATGGACGTAAATTTGGTTGGTTGATTGGAAACAAAAATTGCCCTGGGGGCAATTTCGTCGTTTCTCGCGTCGGTCTCAGAATGGGCTAAAATTTAACAGGTTGATCAGAAACAGAAATCGCGCCAGGGCAAATTTCATCATTTTTCTCGACGGTGCCAGAATGAGCAGAAATTTGGCAGGTTGATGGGAAACAAAAATTGGGCCGAGGGCAATTTCGTCATTTTTCGCAACGGTGTCGGAATGGGCTAAAATTTGCCAGGTTGATCGGAAACAAAAATCGCGCTAAGGGCTATTTCGTCATTTTTTGCGATGGTGTCGGATTGGGCTGAAATTCGACAGGTTGATTGGAAACAAAAATCGCGCCAGGGGCAAGTTCGTCATTTTTCGAGACGGTGTCGGAATTGGATAAATTCGACTGGTTGATTGGAAACAAAAATCGCGTTGGGGGCAATTTCGCCACTTTTCGCGACGGCGTAGGAATGGGCTAAAATTGGACAGGTTGACTGGAAACAAAAACCGTGCCGGGTGCAATTTCGTCATTTTTTGCGATGGCATCGAAATATGCTAAAATTCGACAGGTTGATCGGAAACAAAATCTGCGCCGAGGGCAATTTCGTCATTTTTCGCAACGGTGTCGGAATGGGCTAAAATTTGGCAGGTTGATTGGAAACAAAAATCGCTCCGGGGGCAATTTCGTCATTTTTCGCGACTGTGTCGGAATGGGCTGAAATTTGGCAGGTTGATGGGAGACAAAATTCGCGTCGAGGGCAATTTCGTCATTTTTCGCGACGGTGTCGGAATGGGCTGAAATTTGGCAGGTTGATGGGAAACAAAATTCGCGCCAAGGGCAATTTCGTCATTTTTCGCGACAGTGTAGGAATGGGCTGAAATTTGGCAGGTTGATCTAAAATAAAAATATCGCCGGGGTCAATTTCGTCATTTTTCGCGACGGTGTCGGAAAGGGCTAAAATTTGACAGGTTGATCGGAAACAAAATCTGCGCCGAGGGCAATTTCGTCATTTTTCGCGACGGTGTCCGAATGGGCTAAAATTTGACAGATTGATCAGAAACAAAAATCGCGCCGGGGTCAATTTAATTATTTTTCGCGACGGTGTGGGAATGGGCTAAAATTTGACAGATTCAACGGAAACAAAAATCGCGCCGGGGGGGATTTCGTCATTTTTCGCGACTGTGTCGGAATGGGCTGAAATTTGGCAGGTTGATTGGAGGCAAAAATCGCGCTGAGGGCAATTTCTTCATTTTTCGAGACGGTGTCGGAATTGGATAAATTCGGCAGGTTGATTGGAAACAAAAATCGCGCTGGGGGCAATTTCGCCATTTTTCCCGACGGCGTCGGAATGGGCTAAAATTGGACAGGTTGATCGGAAACAAAAATCGCGCTAGGGGCAATTTCGTTGTTTTTTGCGACGGTGTCGGATTGGGCTGAAATTTGGCAGGTTGATTGGAAACAAAAATCACTCCGGGTGCAATTTCGTCATTTTTCGCGGCTGTGTCGGAATGGACTGAAATTTGGCAGGTTGACGGGAAACAAAATTCGCGTCGGGGGCAATTTCGTCATTTTTCGCGACGGTGTCAGAATAGGCTGAAATTTGGCTGGTTGATTGGAGGCAAAAATCGCGCCGAGGGCAATTTCGTCATTTTTCGAGACGGTGTCGAAATTGGATAAATTCGGCAGGTTGATTGGAAACAAAAATCGTGTTGGGGGCGATTTCGCCATTTTTCCCGACGGCGTCGGAATGGGCTAAAATTGGACAGGTTGATCGGAAACAAAAATCGCGCTAGGAGCAATGTCGTCGTTTTTTGCGACGGTGTCGGATTGGGCTAAAATTTGGCAGGTTGATTGGAAACAAAAATCGGGCCGGGGGCAATTTCGTCATTTTTCGTGAAGGCGTCGGAATGGGCTAAAATTTGACAGGTTGATCGGAAACAAAAACCGCGCCGGGTGCAATTTCGTCAGTTTTGGTGACGGTGTCGGAATGGGCTAAAATTTGACAGTTTGATCGGAAACAAAAACCGTGCCGGGTGCAATTTCGTCATTTTTGGTGACGGTGTCGGAATGGGCTAAAATTTGACAAGTTGATCGGAAACAAAAATCGCGCTAGGGGCAATTTCGTCGTTTTTTGCGATGGTGTCGCAATGGGCTGAAATTTGGCATGTTTATTGGAAACAAAAATAGCGTCACGGGCAATTTCCTCATTTTTCGCGACGGTGTCAGAATGGGCTGAATTTGGCAGGTTGATGGGAAACAAAAATCGCACCGGGGCAATTTCATCATTTTTCGCGACAGTGTCGGAAAGGGCTAAAATTTGACAGGTTGATAGGAAACAAAATCTGCGCTGGGGGCAATTTCGTCATTTTTCGCGACGGTGTCGAAATGGGCTAAAATTTGGCAGGTTGAATGGAAACAAAAATCGTGCTGGGGGTAATTTCGTCAATTTTCGCGACGGCGTCGGAATGGGCTAAAATTTGACAGGTTGATCAGAAACATAAACCGCGCCGGGTGCAATTTCGTCATTTTTCGCGACGGTGTCGGAATGGGCTAAAATTTGGCAGATTGATCTGAAACAAAAATCGCGCCGTGGGCAATTTCGTCATTTTTCGCGACGGTGTCGGAAAGGGCTAAAATTTGACAGGTTGATCGGAAACAAAATCTGCGCCGGGGGCAATTTCGTCATTTTTCGCGACGGTGTCGGAATGGGCTAAAATTTGGCAGGTTGATCGGAAACAAAAATCACGCTTAGGCCAATTTCGTCATTTTTTGCGATGGTGTCGGATTGGGTTGAAATTCGACAGGTTGATTGGAAACAAAAATCGCGCCAGGGGCAATTTCGTCATTTTTGGTGAAGGCGTCGGAATGGGCTGAAATTTGACAGGTTGATCGGAAACAAAAATCGCGCCGGGGGCAATTTCGTCATTTTTCGCGATGGTGTCGGAATGGGCTAAAATTTGACAGATTGATTGGAAACAAAAATCGCGCCGAGGGCAATTTCGTCAATTTTCGCGACGGTCTCGGAATGGGCTGAATTTGGCAGGTTGATGGGAAACAAAAATCGCGCCTGGGGTAATTTCGTCATTTTTCACGACGGTGTCGGAATAGGCTGAAATTTGACAGGTTGATTGGAAAGAAAAACCGCGCTGGGGCCAATTTCGTCATTTTGCGCGACGGAATCCGAATGGGCTAAAATTTGACAGATTGATCAGAAACAAAAACCCCGTCGAGGGCAATTTCGTCATTTTTCACGATGGTGTCGGAATGGGCTAAAATTTGACAGATTGATCGGAAACAAAAATCGCGCCGGGGTCAATTTCATCATTTTTCACGACGGTGTCGGAATGGGCTAAAATTTGACAGATTCATCGGAAACAAAAATCGCGCCAGGGGCGATTTCGTCATTTTTCGCGACTGTGTCGGAATGGGTTGAAATTTGGCAGATTGATTGGAAACAAAATCTGCACTGGGGGCAATTTCGTCATTTTTCGCAACGTTGTCGGAATGGGCTAAAATTTGGCAGGTTGATTGGAAACAAAAATCGTACCGAGGGCAATTTCATCATTTTTCGCGATGGCATTGGAATGGGCTAAAATTTGACAGGTTCATCGGAAACAAAAATCGTGCCAGGGGCGATTTCGTCATTTTTCGCGACTGTGTCGAAATGGGTTGAAATTTGGCAGATTGATTGGAAACAAAATCTGCGCCGGGGGCAATTTCGTCATTTTTCGGGACGTTGTCGGAATGGGCTAAAATTTGGCAGGTTGATTGGAAACAAAAATCGCGCCGGGTGCAATTTCGTCATTTTTCGCGATGGTGTCGTAATGGGCTAAAATTTGACAGATTGATTGGAAACAAAAATCGCGCCGGGGGCAATTTCGTCAATTTTCGCGACGGTCTCGGAATGGGCTGAATTTGGTAGGTTGATGGGAAACAAAAATCGCGCCTGGGGTAATTTCGTCATTTTTCACGACGGTGTCGGAATAGGCTGAAATTTGACAGGTTAATTGGAAAGAAAAACCGCGATGGGGCCAATTTCGTCATTTTGCGCGACGGAATCCGAATGGGCTAAAATTTGACAGATTGATCAGAAACAAAAACCCCGTCGAGGGCAATTTCGTCATTTTTCACGATGGTGTCGGAATGGGCTAAAATTTGACAGATTGATCGGAAACAAAAATCGCGCCGGGGTCAATTTCATCATTTTTCACGACGCTGTCGGAATGGGCTAAAATTTGACAGATTCATCGGAAACAAAAATCGCGCCAGGGGCGATTTCGTCATTTTTTGCGACTGTGTCGGAATGGGTTGAAATTTGGCAGATTGATTGGAAACAAAATCTGCACTGGGGGCAATTTCGTCATTTTTCGCGACGTTGTCGGAATGGGCTAAAATTTGGCAGGTTGATTGGAAACAAAAATCGTACCGAGGGCAATTTCATCATTTTTCGCGATGGCATTGGAATGGGCTAAAATTTGACAGGTTCATCGGAAACAAAAATCGTGCCAGGGGCGATTTCGTCATTTTTCGCGACTGTGTCGAAATGGGTTGAAATTTGGCAGATTGATTGGAAACAAAATCTGCGCCGGGGGCAATTTCGTCATTTTTCGGGACGTTGTCGGAATGGGCTAAAATTTGGCAGGTTGATTGGAAACAAAAATCGCGCCGGGTGCAATTTCGTCATTTTTCGCGATGGTGTCGTAATGGGCTACAACTTCACAGATTGATCGGAAACAAAAATCACTCCGGGGGTAATTTCATCATTTTTCGCGACGGTGTCGGAATGGGCTAAAATTCAGCAAGTTGATTGGAAACAAAAATCGCGCCGGGGGCAATTTCGCCATTTTTCGCGACGTTGTCGGAATGGGCTAAAATTGGACAGGTTGATCGAAAACAAAAACCGTGCCGGGGGCAATTTCGTCATTTTTTGCGACGGCGTCGGAATGGGCAAAAATTCGGCAGGTTGATCTGAAACAAAAATCGCGCCGCGGGCAATTTCGTCATTTTTCGCTACGATGTCGGAATGGGCGAAAATTCAGCAAGTTGATTGGAAACAAAAATCGTGCCGAGGGCAATTTCGCCATTTTTCGCGACGGCGTCGGAATGGGCTAAAATTGGACAGCTTGATCGAAAACAAAAACCGTGCCGGGTGCAATTTCGTCATTTTTTGGGACAGCGTCGGAATGGGCTAAAATTTGACAGATTGATCGGAAACAAAAATCGCGCCAGGGGCAATTTCGTCAATTTCCGCGACTGTGTCGGAATGGGCTGAATTTGGCAGGTTGATGGGAAACAAAAATCGCGCCTGGGGCAATATCGTCATTTTTCACGATGGTGTCGGAATAGGATGAAATTTGGTAGGTTGATTGGAAAGAAAAACCGCGCCTGGGCCAATTTCGTCATTTTTCGCGACGGTATCCGAATGGACTAAAATTTGATAGATTGATCGGGAACAAAAACCGCGTCGAGGGCAATTTCGTCATTTTTCGCGACGGTGTCGGAATGGTCTGAAATTTGACAGATTGATCGGAAACAAAAATCGCGCCGGGGTCAATTTCATCATTTTTCGCGACGGTGTCGGAATGGGCTAAAATTTGACAGATTCATCGGAAACAAAAATCCCACCGGGGGCGATTTCGTCATTTTTCGTGACTGTGTCGGAATGGGCTGAAATTTGGCAGGTTGATTGGAGGCAAAAATCGTGCCGAAGGTAATTTCGTCATTTTTCGAGACGGTGTCGGAATTGGATAAATTCGACTGGTTGATTGGAAACAAAAATCGCGCTGGGGGCAATTTCGCCATTTTTCGCGACGGCGTAGGAATGGGCTAAAATTGGACAGGTTGATCGGAAACAAAAAACCGTGCCGGGTGCAATTTCGTCATTTTTTGCGATGGCATCGAAATATGTCAAAATTCGACAGGTTGATCGGAAACAAAATCTGCGCCGAGGGCAATTTCGTCATTTTTCGCGACAGTGTCGGAATGGGCTAAAATTTGGCAGGTTGATTGGAAACAAAAATCGCTCCGGGGACAATTTCGTCATTTTTCACGACTGTGTCGGAATGGGCTGAAATTTGGCAGGTTGATGGGAAACAAAATTCGCGCCGAGGGCAATTTCGTCATTTTTCGCGACGGTGTCGGAATGGGCTGAAATTTGGCAGGTTGATGGGAAACAAAATTCGCGCCGAGGGCAATTTCGTCATTTTTCGCGACGGTGTCGGAATGGGCTGAAATTTGGCAGGTTGTTCGGAAACGAAAATCGCGCTAGGGGCAATTTCGACATTTTTCGCGACGGTATCGGAATGGGCTAAAATTTGACAGATTGATCGGAAACAAAAATCGCGCTGGGGTCAATTTCGTCATTTTTCGCGACGGCGTCGGAATGGGCTAAAATTTGACAGGTTGATCGGAAACAAAAATCGCGCCGGGTGCAATTTCGTCATTTTTCGCGACGGTGTCGGAATGGGCTAAAATTTGGCAGGTTGATTGGATACAAAAATCATACCGTGGGCAATTTCGTCTTTTTTTGCCACGGTGTCGGAATGGGCTAAAATTTGACAGGTTGATCAGAAACATAAATCGCGCCGGGTGCAATTTAGTCATTTTTTGCGACGGTGTCGGAATGGGCTTAAATTTGGCAGATTGATTGGAAACAAAAATCGTGCCGGGGGCAATTTCATC
>NW_019249581.1:45079-58935 GCF_002742605.1 Olea europaea var. sylvestris
AGGTTGATCGGAAAAAAAAATTGCGCCAGGGGCGATTTCGTCATTTTTCTCGACGGTGTCGGAATGGGCTAAAATTCTGCAGGTTGATGGGAAACAATAATTGCGCCGGGGGCAATTTCGTCATTTTTCGCGACGGTGTCGAAATGGGCTAAAATTTGACGGGTTGATCGAAAACAGAAATTGCGCTAGGGGCAATTTCATCATTTTTCGCGGCGGTGCCAGAATGCAGCAGAAATGTGGCAGGTTGATGGGAAAAAAATAATTGCTCCGGGGGCAATTTTGTCATTTTTCGCGACGTTGTCGGAATGGGCTTAAATTTGGCAGGTTGATTGGAAACAAAAATCGTGCCGGGGGCAATTTCATCATTTTTCCCGATGGCATCGGAATGGGTCAAAATTTGACAGGTTGATCGGAAACAAAAACCGCGCCGGGTGCAATTTCGTCATTTTTTGCGATGGTGTCATAATGGGATAAAATTTCACAGATTGATCGGAAACAAAAATCGCGCTGCGGGCAATTTAGTCATTATTCGCGACGGTGTCGGAATGGGCTAAAATTCAGCAAGTTGATTGGAAACAAAAATCGCGCCGGGGGCAAATTCGCCATTTTTCGAGGCGGTGACGGAATGGGCTAAAATTGGACAGGTTGATCGGAAACAAAAATCGTGCCGGGGGCAATTTCGTCAATTTTCGCGATGGTGTCGGAATGGGCTGAATTTGGCAGGTTGATGGGAAACAAAAATCGCGCCTGGGGCAATATCGCCATTTTTCGCGACGGTGTCGGAATAGGCTAAAATTTGGTAGGTTGATTGGAAAGAAAAACCGCGCCGGGGCCAATTTCGTCATTTTTCGCGATGGTATCCGAATGGGCTAAAATTTAACAGATTGATCGGAAACAAAAATCGCGCCGGGGTCAATTTCGTCATTTTTCGCGACGGTGTCGAAATGGGCTAAAATTTGACGGGTTGATTGAAAACAGAAATCGCGCCAGGGGAAATTTCGTCATTTTCGCGAATGTGTAGGAATGGACGTAAATTTGGTTGGATGATTGGAAACAAAAATTGCCCCGAGGGCAATTTCGTCGTTTCTCGCGTCGGTCTCAGAATGGGCTAAAATTTAACAGGTTGATCAGAAACAGAAATCGCGCCAAGGCAAATTTCATCATTTTTCTCGACGGTGCCAGAATGAGCAGAAATTTGGCAGGTTGATGGGAAACAAAAATTGGGCCGAGGGCAATTTCGTCATTTTTCGCGACGGTGTCGGAATGGGCTAAAATTTGACGGGTTGATCGGAAACAAAAACCGCGCCTGGGCAATTTCATCATTTTTCGCGACGGTGCCAGAATGAGCAGAAATTTGCCAGGTTGATGGGAAACAATAATTGCGCCGGGGGCAATTTCGTCATTTTTCGCGACGGTGTCGAAATGGGCTAAAATTTGACGGGTTGATCGAAAACAGAAATTGCGCTAGGGGCAATTTCATCATTTTTCGCGGCGGTGCCAGAATGCAGCAGAAATGTGGCAGGTTGATGGGAAAAAAATAATTGCTCCGGGGGCAATTTTGTCATTTTTCGCGACGTTGTCGGAATGGGCTTAAATTTGACAGGTTGATTGGAAACAAAAATCGTGCCGGGGGCAATTTCATCATTTTTCGCGATGGCATCGGAATGGGCCAAAATTTGACAGGTTGATCGAAAACAAAAACCGCGCCGGGTGCAATTTCGTCATTTTTTACGATGGTGTCATAATGGGCTAAAATTTCACAGATTGATCGGAAACAAAATTCGCGCCGCGGGCAATTTCGTCATTTTTCGCGACGGTGTCGGAATGGGCTAAAATTCAGCAAGTTGATTGGAAACAAAAATCGCGCCGGGGGCAAATTCGCCATTTTTCGAGGCGGTGACGGAATGGGCTAAAATTGGACAGGTTGATCGGAAACAAAAATCGTGCCGGGGGCAATTTCGTCAATTTTCGCGATGGTGTCGGAATGGGCTGAATTTGGCAGGTTGATGGGAAACAAAAATCGCGCCTGGGGCAATATCGCCATTTTTCGCGACGGTGTCGGAATAGGCTAAAATTTGGTAGGTTGATTGGAAAGAAAAACCGCGCCGGGGCCAATTTCGTCATTTTTCGCGACGGTATCCGAATGGGCTAAAATTTAACAGATTGATCGGGAACGAAAACCACGTCGAGGGTAATTTCGTCATTTTTCGCGACGGTGTCGGAATGGTCTAAAATTTGACAGATTGATCGGAAACAAAAATCGCGCCAGGGGAAATTTCGTCATTTTTCGCGACGGTGTCGGAATGGACGAAAATTTGGTTGGTTGATTGGAAACAAAAATTGCCCCGGGGGCAATTTCGTCGTTTCTTGCGTCGGTCTCAGAATGGGCTAAAATTTAACAGGTTGATCAGAAACAGAAATCGCGCCAGGGGCAATTTCATCATTTTTCTCGACGGTGCCAGAATGAGCAGAAATTTGACAGGTTGATGGGAAACAAAAATTGGGCCGAGGGCAATTTCGTCATTTTTCACGACGGTGTCGGAATGGGTAAAAATTTGACGGGTTGATCGGAAACAAAAATCGCGCCAGGGCAATTTCATCATTTTTCGCGACGGTGCCAGAATGAGCAGAAATTTGCCAGGTTGATGGGAAACAAAAATTGCGCCGGGGGCAATTTCGTCATTTTTCGCGACGGTGTCGAAATGGGCTAAAATTTGACGGGTTGACCGAAAACAGAAATTGCGCTAGGGGCAATTTCATCATTTTTCGCGACGGTGCCTGAATGAGCAAAAAATTGGCAGGTTGATGGGAAAAAAATAATTGCTCCAGGGGCAATTTCGTCATTTTTCGCGACGGTGTCGGAATGAGCTAAAATTTGACAGGTTGATCGGAAACAAAAATCGCGCCACGGGCAATTTCGTCACTTTTCACGACGGTGTCGGAATGGGTAGAAATTAGGCAGGTTGATCGGAAACAAAAATTGCTCCTGGGGCAATTTCGTCATTTTTAGCGACGGTGTCGGAATGTGCTAAAATTTGACAGGTTGATCGGAAACAAAAATCGCGCCAGGGGCAATTTCGTCATTTTTCGCAACGGTGTCGGAGTGGGTTGAAATTGGGCAGGTTGATTGGAAACAAAAATCGCGCCGGGGCAATTTCCTCATTTTTCGCGACGGTGTCGAAATGGGCTAAAATTTGACAGGTTGATCAAAAACAGAAATTGCGCCAGGGGCAATTTCATCATTTTTTGCGACGGTGCCAGAATGAACAGAAATTTGGCAGGTTGATGGGAAACAAAAATTGCTCCGGGGGCAATTTCGTCATTTTTCGCGACGGTGTCGGAATGTTCTAAAATTTGACAGGTTGATCGGAGTGGGTTGAAATTGGGCAGGTTGATTGGAAACAAAAATCGCGCCGGGGCAATTTCCTCATTTTTCGCGACGGTGTCGAAATGGGCTAAAATTTGACAGGTTGATCGAAAACAGAATTCGCGCCAGGGGCAATTTCATCATTTTTCGCGACGGTGCCAGAATGAACAGAAATTTGGCAGGTTGATGGGAAACAAAAATTGCCCCGGGGGCAATTTCGTCATTTTTCGCGACGGTGTCGGAATGTTCTAAAATTTGACAGGTTGATCGGAAACAAAAACCACGCCATGGGCAATTTCGTCATTTTTCGCGGCGGTGTCGGAATGGGCTAAAAATTGAAAGGTTGATCGGAAACAAAAATCGTGCCCGCGGCAATTTCGTCATTTTTTGCGACGGTGTCGGAATAGGCCGAAATTTGGCAGGTTGACTGGAAATAAAAATCGCGCCGTGGGCAATTTCGTCAATTTTCGCGACGGTGTCGAAATGATCTAAAATTTTGACTGGTTGATCGGAAACAAAAATCGATCCAGGGGCAGTTTCGTCATTTTTCGCGACGGTCTCAGAATGGGCTAAAATTTGACAGGTTGATAGGAAAGAAAAATCGCGTCGGGGGCAATTTTTTCATTTTTCGTGACGATGTCGGAACGTACTAAAATTTGACAGGTTGAACGGAAATAAAAACCATGCCGTGGGCAATTTCGTCATTTTTCGCGACGGTGTCGGAATGGGCTAAAATTTGACAAGTTGATCGGCAACAAAAATCGCGCCAGGGGCAATTTCATTATTTTTCGCGACGGTGTCGGAATGGGCTAAAATTTGAAAAGTTGATCGGAAACAAAAATTGCGCCGGGGGGCAATTTCGTCATTTTACGCGACAGTGTCGAAATGGGCAAAAATTTGACGGGTTGATCGAAAACAGAAATCGCGCCAGGGGTAATTTCATCATTTTTCGCAGCGGTGCCAGAATTAGCAGAAATTTGGCAGGTTGATGGGAAACAAAAATTGCTCCAGGGCCAATTTCGTCATTTTTAACGACGGTGTCGGAATGTGCTAAAATATGACACGTTGATCGGAATCAAAAATCGCGCGCGGTGCAATTTCGTCATTTTTCGCGACGGTGTCGGAATAGGCTAAAATTTGGCAGGTCGATTGGAAACAAAAATCGCGCCGGTGAATATTTCGTCATTTTTCGCGACGATGTTGGATTGGGCTAAAATTTGAAAGGTTGATCGGAAACAAAAATCGCGCTAGCGGCAATTTCGTCATTTTCCGCGATAGTGGCGGAATAGGCTGAAATTTGGCAGGCCGACTGGAAATAAAAATCGCAAAGGGGCAATTTTGACGGTGTCGGAATGGGCTAAAATTTGACAGGTTGATCGGAATCAAAAATCGAGCCAGGGGCAATTTCGTCATTTTTTGCGACGGTGTCGCAATGGGCTAAAATTTGACAGGTTGATCGGAATCAAAACCGCGTCGGGGCAATTTCGTCATTTTTCGCGACGGTGTCGGAATGGGATAAAATTTGGCAGATTGATTGGAAACAAAAATCGCGTCGGGGGCAATTTCGTCATTTTTCGCGACGGTGTCGGAATGGGCTAAAATTTGACAGGTTGATCGGAACCAAAAATCGCGCCAGGGACAATTTCGTCACTTTTCGCGACGGTGTCGGAATGGGTAGAAATTGGGCAGGTTGATCGGAAACAAAAATTGCTCTTGGGGTAATTTCGTCATTTTTAGCGACGGTGTAGGAATGTGCTAAAATTTGACAGGTTGATCGGAAACAAAAATCGCGCCAGGGGCAATTTTGTCATTTTTCGCGACGGTGTCGGAATGTGCTAAAATTTGACAGGTTGATCGGAAACAAAAATCGCGCCAGGGGCAATTTCGTCATTTTTCGCGACGGTGTCGGAATGGGCTAAATTTTGGCAGATTGATTGGAAACAAAAATCGCGTCGTGGGCAATTTCGTCATTTTTCGCGACGGTGTCGGAATGGGCTAAAATTTGACAGGTTGACCGGAACCAAAAATCGCGCCAGGGGTAATTTCGTCATTTTTCGCGACGGTGTCGGAATGGGCTAAATTTTGAAAGGTTGGTCGGAAACAAAAATTGCGCCGGGGGCAATTTAGTCATTTTTCGGGACGGTGTCGAAATGGGCTAAAATTTGACGGGTTGATCGAAAACAGAAATCGCGCCAGGGGAAATTTCGTCATTTTTCGCGACGGTGTCGAAATGGGCTAAAATTTGACGGGTTGATCGAAAACAGAAATCGCGCCAGGGGAAATTTCGTCATTTTTCGCGACGGTGTCAGAATGGGTGGAAATTTGGTTGGTTGATTGGAAACAAAAATTGCCCCGGGGGCAATTTCGTCGTTTCTCGCGTCGGTCTCAGAATGGGCTAAAATTTGACAGGTTGATCGAAAACAGAATCGAGCCAGGGGCAATTTCATCATTTTTCGCGACGGTGCCAGAATGAACAGAAATTTGGCAGGTTGATGGGAAACAAAAATTGTGCCGGGGGCAATTTTGTCATTTTTCGCGAAGGTGTCGGAATGTGCTAAGATTTGACAGGTTGATTGGAAAAAAAAACCGCGCCATGGGCAATTTCGTCATTTTTCGCGACGGTGTCGGAATGGGCTAAAATTTGGCAGATTCATTGGAAACAAAAATCGTGTCGGGGGCAATTTCGTCATTTTTCGCGACGGTGTCGGAACGGGCTAAAATTTGACAGGTTGACCGGAACCAAAAATCGCGCCAGGGGCAATTTCGTCATTTTTCGCGACGGTGTCGAAATGGGCTAAAATTTGACGAGTTGATCGAAAACAGAAATCGCGCCAGGGGAAATTTCGTCATTTTTTGCGACGGTGTCGGAATGGGCGGAAATTTGGTTGGTTGATTGGAAACAAAAATTGCCCCGGGGGCAATTTCGTCGTTTCTCGCGTCGGTCTCAGAACGGGCTAAAATTTAACAGGTTGATCAGAAACAGAAATCGCGCCAGGGGTAATTTGATCATCTTTCTCGACGGTGCCAGAATGAGCAGAAATTTGGCAGGATGATGGGAAACAATAATTGGGCCGAGGGCAATTTCGTCATTTTTCGCGACGGTGTCGGAATGGGCTAAAATTTGACGGGATGATCGGAAACAAAAATCGCGCCAGGGGAATTTCATCATTTTTCGCGACGGTGTCGGAATGGGTAGAAATTGGGTAGGTTGATTGGAAACAAAAATCGCGCCGGGGCAATTTTGTCATTTTTCGCGACGGTGTCGAAATGGGCTAAAATCTGACAGGTTGATCGAAAACAGAAATCGCGCCAGGGGCAATTTCATCATTTTTCGCGACTGTGCCAGAATGAGCAGAAATTTGGCAGGCTGATGGCAAACAAAAATTGCACCGGGGTCAATTTCATCATTTTTCGCGACGGTGTCGAAATGTGCTAAAATTTGACGGGTTGATCGGAAACAAAAACCGCGCCAGGGGTAATTTCGTCATTTTTCGCCACGGTGTCGGAATGTGCTAAAATTTGACAGGTTGATCGGAAACAAAAATCGCGCCAGGGACAATTTCGTCACTTTTCGCGACGATGTCGGAATGGGTAGAAATTGGGCAGGTTGATCGGAAACAAAAATTGCTCCTCTGGCAATTTCGTCATTTTTAGCGACGGTGTCGGAATGTGCTAAAATTT
Source organism: Olea europaea var. sylvestris (assembly GCF_002742605.1). Taxonomy (NCBI): domain Eukaryota; kingdom Viridiplantae; phylum Streptophyta; class Magnoliopsida; order Lamiales; family Oleaceae; genus Olea; species Olea europaea. The sequence continues at coordinate 52,128 of NW_019249581.1, forward strand.
GACAGGTTGATAGGAAATAAAAATCGCGCCAGGGGCAATTTCGTCATTTTTCGCGACGGTGTCGGAATGGGTAGAAATTGGGCAGGTTGATTGGAAACAAAAATCGCGCCGGTGCAATTTCGTCATTTTTCGCGACGGTGTCGAAATGGGCTAAAATTTGACAGGTTGATCGAAAGCAGAAATCGCGCCAGGGGCAATTTCATCATTTTTCGCGGCGGTGCCAGAATGAGCAAAAATTTGGCAGGTTGATGGGAAAAAAATTGTGCCGGGGGCAATTTCGTCATTTTTCGCAATGGTGTCGAAATGTGCTAAAATTTGACAGGTTGATCGGAAACAAAAATCGCGCCAGGGGAATTTCATCATTTTTCGCGACGGTGTCGGAATGGGTAGATATTGGGTGGGTTGATTGGAAACAAAAATCGCGCCGGGGCAATTTTGTCATTTTTCGCGACGGTGTCGAAATGGGCCAAAATCTGACAGGTTGATCGAAAACCAAAATCGCGCTAGGGGCAATTTCATCATTTTTCGCGACTGTGCCAGAATGAGCTGAAATTTGGCAGGCTGATGGCAAACAAAAATTGCACCGGGGGCAATTTCATCATTTTTCGCGACGGTGTCGAAATGTGCTAAAATTTGACGGGTTGATCGGAAACAAAAATCGCGCCAGGGACAATTTCGTCACTTTTCGCGATGGTGTCGGAATGGGTAGAAATTGGGCAGGTTGATCGGAAACAAAAATTGCTCCTGTGGCAATTTCGTCATTTTTCGCAACGGTGTCGGAATGGTCTAAAATTTGACAGGTTGACCGGAACCGAAAATCGCGCCAGGGGTAATTTCGTCATTTTTCGCGACGGTGTCGGAATGGGCTAAATTTTGAAAGGTTGGTCGGAAACAAAAATTACGCCGGGGGAAATTTCGTCAATTTTCGGGACGGTGTCGAAATGGGCTAAAATTTGACGGGTTGATCGAAAACAGAAATCGCGCCAGGGGAAATTTCGTCATTTTTCGCGACGGTGTCAGAATGGGCGGAAATTTGGTTGGTTGATTGGAAACAAAAATTGCCCCGGGGGCAATTTCGTCGTTTCTCGCGTCGGTCTCAGAATGGGCTAAAATTTGACAGGTTGATCGAAAATAGAAATCGCGCCAGGGGCAATTTCATCATTTTTCGCGACGGTGCCAGAATGAACCGAAATTTGGCAGGTTGATGGGAAACAAAAATTGCGCCTGGGGCAATTTTGTCATTTTTCGCGAAGGTGTCGGAATGTGCTAAAATTTGAAAGGTTGATCGGAAACAAAAACCGCGCCATGGGCAATTTCGTCATTTTTCGCGACGGTGTCGGAATGGGCTAAAATTTGGCAGATTGATTGGAAACAAAAATCGCGTCGGGGGCAATTTCGTCATTTTTCGCGACGGTGTCGGAACGGGCTAAAATTTGACAGGTTGACCGGAAACAAAAATCGCGCCAGGGGCAATTTCCTCATTTTTCGCGACGGTGTCGGAATGGGCTAAAATTTGAAAGGTTGGTCGGAAACAAAAATTGCGCCGGGGGCAATTTCGTCATTTTTCGCGACGGTGTCGAAATGGGCTAAAATTTGACGGGTTGATCGAAAACAGAAATCGCGCCAGGGGAAATTTCGTCATTTTTCGCGACGGTGTCGGAATGGACGGAAATTTGGTTGGTTGATTGGAAACAAAAATTGCGCCGGGGGCAATTTCGTCATTTTTCGCGGCGGTGTCGAAATGGGCTAAAATTTGACGGGTTGATCGAAAACAAAAATCGCGCCAGGGGAAATTTCGTCATTTTTCGCGCCGGTGTCGGAATGGGCGAAAATTTGGATGGTTGATTGGAAACAAAAATTGCGCCGGGGACAGTTTCGTCATTTTTCGCGACGATCTCGGAATGTGCTAAAATTTGACAGGTTGATCGGAAACAAAAACCACGCCGGGGCAATTTCATCATTTTTCGCGACGGTGCCAGAATGAGCAGAAATTTGCCAGGTTGATGGGAAACAAAAATTGTGTCAGGGGCAATTTCGTCATTTTTCGCGACGGTGTCGAAATGGGCTAAAATTTGATGGGTTGATCGAAAACAGAAATCGCGCTAGGGGCAATTTCATCATTTTTCGCGGCGGTGCCAGAATGAGCAGAAATTTGGCAGGTTGATGGGAAACAAAAATTGCTCCGGGGGCACTTTCGTCATTTTTTCGTGACGGTGTCGGAATGTGCTAAAATTTGATAGGTTGATCGGAAACAAAAATCGCGCCAGGGGCAATTTCGTCATTTTTCGCGACGATATTTCGTCATTTTTCGCGATGGTGTCGGAATGGGCTAAAATTTGGCAAGTTGATTGGAAATAAAAATCGAGCCGGGGGCAATTTCGTCATTTTTCGCGATGGTGTCGGAATGGGCTAAAATTTGGCAAGTTGATTGGAAATAAAAATCGAGCCGGGGGCAATTTCGTCATTTTTCGCGATGGTGTCGGAATGGGCTAAAATTTGGCAAGTTGATTGGAAATAAAAATCGAGCCGGGGGCAATTTCGTCATTTTTCGCGACGGTGTCGAAATGGGCTAAAATTTGACGGGTTGATCGAAAACAGAAATCGCGCCAGGGGTAATTTCATCATTTTTCGCAGTGGTGCCAGAATGAGCAGAAATTTGGCGGGTTGATGGGAAACAAAAATTGCTCCGGGGGCAATTTCGTCATTTTTCGCGATGGTGTCGGAATGTGCTAAAATTTGACAGGTTGATCGAAAACAAAACTCGCGCTAGGTGCAGTTTCGTCATTTTTCGCGATGGTGTCGGAATCGGCTAAAATTTGACAGGTTGATCGGAATCAAAAACCGCGCCAGGGGCAATTTCGTCATTTTTCGCGACGGTGTCGGAATGGGCTAAAATTTGGCAGGTCGATTGGAAACAAAAATTGCGTCGGGATTAATTTCGTCATTTTTTGCGACGGTGTCGGAATGGGCTAAAATTTGACAGGTTGATCGGAAACAAAAATCGCGCCAGGGGCAATTTCGTCATTTTTCGCGACGGTGTCGGAGTGGGTAGAAATTGGGCAGGTTGATTGGAAACAAAAATCGCGCCGGGGCAATGTCCTCATTTTTCGCGACGGTGTCGAAATGGGCTAAAATTTGACAGGTTGATCGAAAACAGAAATCGCGCCAGGGGCAATTTCATCATTTTTCGCGACGGGAAATTTGGCAGGTTGATGGGAAACAAAAATTGCTCCGGGGACAATTTCGTCATTTTTCGCGCCGGTGTCGAAATGTGCTAAAATTTGACGGGTTGATCGAAAATAGAAATCGCGCCAGGGGCAATTTCATCATTTTTCACAGCGGTGCCAGAATGAGCAGAAATTTGGCAGGTTGATGGGAAACAAAAATTGCTCCGGGGCCATTTCATCATTTTTCGCGACGCTGTCGGAATCTGCTAAAATTTGACAGGTTGATCGGAAACAAAAACCGCGCCAGGGGAAATTTCGTCATTTTTCGCGACGGTGTCGGAATGGGCCGAAATTTGGCTGGTTGATTGGAAACAAAAATTGCGCCGGGGACAATTTCGCCGTTTCTCGCGTCGGTCTCAGAATTGACGAAAGTTTAACAGGTTGATCAAAAACAGAAATCGCGCAGGGGCAATTTCATCATTTTTCTCGACGGTCCCAGAAATAGCAAAAATTTGGCAGGTTTATGGGAAACTAAACTTCGGCCGAGGGCAATTTCGTCATTTTTCGCGACGGTGTCGGAATGGGCTAAAATTTGACGGGTTGATCGGAAACAAAAAACGCGCCAGGGCAATTTCATCATTTTTCACGACGGTGCCTGAATGAGCAGAAATTTGGCAGGTTGATGGGAAACAAAAATTGCGCCGGGGACAATTTCGTCATTTTTTGCGACGGTGTCGAAATGGGCTAAAATTTGACGGGTTGATCGAAAACAGAAATCGCGCCAGGGGGAATTTCCTCATTTTTCACGACGGTGCCTGAATGAGCAGAAATTTGGCAGGTTGGTGGGAAACAAAAATTGCCCCGGGGGCAATTTCGTCAATTTTCGCGATGGTGTCGGAATGGGCTCAAATTTGACAGGTTGATCGGAAATAAAAATTGCGCCGGGGGCAATTCCGTCATTTTTCGCGACGCTGTCGGAGTCGGCTAAAATTTGACGGATTGATCGGAAACAAAAACCGCGCCAGGGGCAATTTCATCATTTTTCACGACGGTGCCAGAATGAACAGGAATTCGGCAGGTTGATGGGAAACAAAAATTGCGCCGGGGGCAATTTTGTCATTTTTCGCGACGGTGTCGGAATGTGCCAAAATTTGACAGGTTGATCGGAAACAAAAACAGCACCAGGGGCAATTTCTTCATTTTTCGCGACGGTGTCGGAATGGGCTAAAATTTGACAGGTTGATCGGAAACAAAAATCGCGCCTGGGGAAATTTCGTCATTTTTCGCGCCGGTGTCGGAATGGGCGGAAATTTGGCTGGTTGATTGGAAACAAAAATTGCGCCGGGGGCAATTTCGTCGTTTGTCGCGTCGGTCTCAGAATGGGCTAAAATTTAACAGGTTGATTGGAAACAGAAATCGCGCTAGGGGCAATTTCATCATTTTTCTTGACGGTGCTTGAATGAGCAGAAATTTGGCAGGTTGATGGGAAACAAAAATTGGGCCGACGGCAATTTCGTCATTTTTCGCGACGGTGTCGGAACGGGCTAAAATTTGACGGGTTGATCGGAAACAAAAACCGCGCCGGGGCAATTTCATCATTTTTCGCGACGGTGCCAGAATGAGCAGAAATTTGCCAGGTTGATGGGAAACAAAAATTGCGTCGGGGGCAATTTCGTCATTTTTCGCGACTGTGTCGGAATGCGCTAAAATTTGATTGGTTGATCGGAAACAAAAATCGCGCGAGAGGCAATTTTGTCATTTTTTGCGACCGTGTCGAAATGGGCTAAAATTTGACAGGTCGACCGGAAATGAAAATCGCGCAGGGGGCAATTTCGTCATTTTTCGCGACGGTGTCGAAATGCGCTAAAATTTGATTGGTTGATCGGAAACAAAAATCGCGCCGGGGGCAATTTCGTCATTTTTCGCGACTGTGTCGGAATGCGCTAAAATTTGATTGGTTGATCGGAAACAAAAATCGCGTCGGGGGCAATTTCGTCATTTTTCGCGACGGAATCGAAATGGGCTAAAATTTGATGGGTTGATCGAAAACAGAAATCGCGCTAGGGGTATTTTCATCATTTTTCTTGGCGGTGCCAGAATGAGCAGAAATTTGGCAGGTTGATGGGAAACAAAAATTGCTCCGGGGGCACTTTCGTCATTTTTTCGTGACGGTGTCGGAATGCGCTAAAATTTGATTGGTTGATCGGAAACAAAAATCGCGCCAGAGGCAATTTTGTCATTTTTTGCGACCGTGTCGAAATGGGCTAAAATTTGACAGGTTGATCGGAAATAAAAAGCACGCCAGGGGCAATTTCGTCATTTTCCACGACGGTGTCGGAATGGGTAGAAATTGGGCAGGTTGATCGGAAACAAAATTGCTCCGGGGGCAATTTCGTCATTTTTCGCGACGGTGTCGAAATGTGCTAAAATTTGACAGGTTGATCGGAAACAAAAATCGCGCCAGGGGCAATTTCATCATTTTTCGCGACGATGTCGAAATGGGCTAAAATTTGACAGGTTGATCGAAAACAGAAATCGCGCCAGGGGCAATTTCATCATTTTTCGCGACGTTGCCAAAATGAACAGAAATTTGGCAGGATGATGGGAAACAAAAATTGCGTCGGGGGCAATTTCGTCATTTTTCGCGATGGTGTCGAAATGTGCTAAAATTTGACAGGTTGATCGGAAACAAAAATCACGCCAGGGGAATTTCATCATTTTTCGCGACAGTGTCGGAATGGGTAGAAATTGGGCAGCTTAATTGGAAACAAAAATCGCGCCGTGGGCAATTTCGTCATTTTCCGCGACGGTGTCGAAATGTGCTAAAATTTGACAGGTTGATCGGAAATAAAAAGCACGCCAGGGGCAATTTCGTCATTTTTCGCGACGGTGTCGAAATGTGCTAAAATTTGACAGGTTGATCGGAAATAAAAAGCACGCCAGGGGCAATTTCGTCATTTTTCGCGACGGTGTCGGAATGGGCTAAAATTTGAAAGGTTGATCGGAAACAAAAATCGTACCAGGGGCAATTTCGTCATTTTTCACAACGGTGTCGGAATGGGTAGAAATTGGGCAGGTTGATTGGAAACAAAATTGCTCTGGGGGCAATTTCGTCATTTTTGTCGCGACGGTGTCGGAATGAGCTAAAATTTGACAGTTTGATCGGAAACAAAAATCGTGCCAGTGGCAATTTCGTCATTTTCCTCGACGGTGTCGGAATGGGTCAAAATTTGAAAGGTTGATCGGAAACAAAAATCGCGCCAGCGGCAATTTCATCATTTTTCACGACGGTGTCCGAATAGGCCGAAATTTGGCAGGTTGACTGGAAATAAAAATCGTGCCGGGGGCAATTTCGCCATTTTTCGTGACGGTGTCGGAATGGTATAAAATTTGACAGGTTGATCGGAAACAAAAATCGCGTCGGGGGCAATTTCTTCATTTTTCGCGACGGTGTCGAAATGGGCTAAAATTTGGCAGGTTGACGGGAAACAAAAATCGCGCCAGGGGCAATTTCATCATTTTTCTCGACGGCGCCAGAATGAGCAGAAATTTGGCCGGGTGATGGGAAACAAAAATTTGGCCGGGGGAAATTTCGTCATTTTTCGCGATGGTGTCCGGATGGGCTGAAAATTGGCAGGTTG
>NW_019249582.1:0-1336 GCF_002742605.1 Olea europaea var. sylvestris
AACTTTTGCAAGAAGTGTTCGTTTCGGGCCCATAAGTACTTTTTGGAAATGTTGCGACCCTTTGGGATTGAACTCACTACTTCATCGTGAGGTATGAGGGATTTTGGCCATTTCTAGAAAGATTGAGCAGTTTTATGTTTGGAAGGCTTGGATAGTCGGCGTACTAAGAATTGAGCGTAACTTTTGCACACGGTGTCCGTTTCGAACCAATAAGTACTTTTTGGAAATGTAGCGACCCTTTGGGATTGAACTCACTACTTCGTCGTGACGTATGAGGGATTTTGGCCATTTTTGGAAAGATTGAGTAGTTTTATGTTTGGAAGGCTTGGATAGTCGGCGTACTAAGAATTGAGCGTAACTTTTGCACACGGTGTCCGTTTCGAACCAATAAGTACTTTTTGGAAATGTAGCGACCCTTTTGGATTGAACTCACACCTTTGACGTGACGTCTGAGGGATTTCGGCCATTTTTCGAAAGAACGAGCAATTTTATAATTGGAAGGCTCGGATAGTCGACGTACGAAGAATTGAGCGTAACTTTTGCAAGAAGTGTTCGTTTCGGGCCCATAAGTACTTTTTGGAAATGTAGCGACCCTTTGGGATTGAACTCACTACTTCGTCGTGATGTATGAGGGATTTCGGCCATTTTTCGAAAGAATGAGCATGTCTATATTTGGAACGCTCGGATAGTTGGCGTACGAGGAATTGAGCGTAACTTTTGCAAGAAGTGTTCGTTTCGGGCCCATAACTACTTTTTGAAAATGTAGCGATCCTTTTGGATCGAACTCATGACTTCGTCGTGACGTATGAGGGATTTCGGCCATTTTTCGAAAGAACGAGCACTTCTATATTTGGAACGCTCGAATAGTCGGCGTACGAAGAATTGAGCGTAACTTTTGCAAGAGGTGTCCGTTTCGGGCCCATAAGTACTTTTTGGAAATGCAGCGACCCTTTGGGATTGAACTCACTACTTCGTCGTGAGGTATGAGGGATTTTGGCCATTTTTGGAAAGATTGAGCAGTTTTATGTTTGGAAGGCTTGGATAGTCGGCGTACTAAGAATTGAGCGTAACTTTTCCACACGGTGTCCGTTTTGGGCCCATAAGTACTTTTTGGAAATGTAGCGACCCTTTTGGATTGAACTCACAACTTCGTCGTGACGTACGAGGTATTTCGGCCATTTTTCGAAAGAACGGGCACTTCTATATTTGGAACGCTCGGATAGTTGGCGTACGAAGAATTGAGCGTAACTTTGGCAAGAGGTGTCCGTTTCGGGCCCATAAGTACTTTTTGGAAATGTAACGACCCTTTTGGATTGAACTCACTACTTCTCGTGAC
>NW_019249583.1:0-1336 GCF_002742605.1 Olea europaea var. sylvestris
TTTAATTACCTTATGTAACAAATCATGAACCATCTAATCGTCACGTGTATACCACATATGGCAACTACGACAGTGAGCTATTGCAAATAGCATCACTCTTCTTATTAATGTTGTGGTAATTAATTCTTTGATGGATTAAATCGCAAATTTTGTTTATATGTTCGATAAAATGGAAGAATATTTTTACAATAAAGATGCAGACTCGATGAGTCAAGCCGAATCAAGAAAAACTATAAAAGATGAATTGGTAGTGGTAGTGGTGGTGTAGTGAGGGCGCTTGTGTCAACGGCTTGGGTGTGTGAATGTTGCAATGGAATTGGGAAATCTTTAAATATTCTCTCACCTTTTTTTCTTTTTTATTTGAATGACTTGTTTTTATAATTCTTTTTGTTTTTGTTTTTGTCTTTGTTTTTGTTTATTTCTGTCTGTTTTAAATAATTTTTTTAAGTGTTAAGAAATGGATAAACTTTTTCCCTCTTTTTAATTGGTCAAATGAAGTCAATCATTGAGTAATAAATTTTTGGACATAAATAAAAGGTTAGAGGCTGTGTTGTCAAAAATGAAAAGTTACGCGACAATTTACAATTTTGAAAAGGTTAAGGGCCCAACTGCAATTTTTTCCTATTTGGAGAATTTGTTGGATGTTGGTTAAATAAATCGAGAATTGAAAATCTATTAAAGTGACTTCGTATCGACGTCTTCGAAAATCAATATCGGATGAATGAGAAATTACGAAAAAGGACGAAAATCAGTGAATAGACACCTTTTCATAAAGGTGCATTGTTTGGAAAGGATGCATGGTTTGGCTTCAATCATTAGTGAATAGACACCTTTTCATAGAGGTGCATTGTTTGGAAAGGGTGCATGGTTTGGCCTCAACCATTTCGTCCACACCATTTCATGGTCTATAAATAGGACACTTTGGGTGTCTTATTCCACACAATTTGATATGCAAAACATCTCTCATCCTCTTTTCTATCTAAAATCAAAATCATTTCATTTATTTTGATTTTCTTTCTTTTCATCCTTGGAGTACATAAGCCTAAATTTGGTTCGTTGTACTTGTGTTTTGGAGTGCTACAAATACAAGTGTAGCCGTTGTATCTTGGGAGTCGATTGCCGAAATCCGTAGGCACCGTTGCGGGGCAAATTCGATTTAAGGACAAAGAGTCCAACTCTTGCCTCGACTTTGTCCCTACTTTCTTCTTCTTTTGTTTGTGTTTTCTTTGCCGTTACTCTGTCCTATTTTCGGTACGGATTTACAAACCATCATTATACTTATTTTGGCGTCACTATTCACAAAATTCCTCCAACAATCTTAAGTCGAATTTTATAT
>NW_019249584.1:0-1336 GCF_002742605.1 Olea europaea var. sylvestris
ACATGTAGCAAGGTTATTACCGATTGAACTTTGTTATTTGTACGCTGATTTTTGACACGTTGTTTGACACGTGCATTCTTGTCAAGTATCAATTGGATGGGAAAACTATTTGAAATTTATACTGTCGAACAGGGTAATGTTGTGTGGTATAGTGTAAACTGAAGTGTACACCATAGTATACATGTCGCAAGGTTTTTACCGAATGAACTTTTCTATTTGTACACTAATTTTTGACAGATTGTTTAACATTTGCTTTGTCTTCAGGTGCCAATTGGATGGGAAAACAATTAGAAATTTAAATTGTCCAACTGGGTAATGTCACGTGGTGAAGTGTAAACTAAAGTGTACATGTAGCAAGGTTCATACCGATTGAACTTTGCTATTTGTACACTGATTCTTGACACATTATTTGACACTTACATTGTTGTCGAGTGTCAATTGGATGAGAAATTTGTTTGAAATTTAAACTGTCCAACAAGGTAATGTCACGTGGTAAAGTGTAAATTAAAGTGTACACCATAGTGTACATATAGCAAGGTTCTTACCGATTGAACTTTGCTATTTGCACACTAATTTTAACACGTTGTTTGACAATTGCATTGCTCTAAATTGTCAATTGGATGGGAACACTATTTGAAAGTTAAACTATCCAACAGGGTAATGTCACGTGGCAAAGTGTAAACTAAAGTGTACCCCAAAGTGTACATGTCGCAAAGTTCTTATCGATTGAGCTTTGCTATGTAACAACTGTTGACGTGAACTTTTGGTAAAACCGAAAAAGTAATGTTGCTGTTCCAGTTTTTGTCTCAAACAGTATTTGTCAAAATAAAATTGTTTTCATAGATATCGACCTTGAAACTTCATCAAATTTTAATGTAAGGTATTGAACTCCTCATAATATGACATAGTCAAAAATTAGCTTTCGTCAACATCATATGGGGTATTAAAATATTTTTCAAAACTCAGCAGCGACCCGGTTGAAAGATAAACTGGTACAGTTCACTTAAAATGGCATATAGAACTCCATCGACGTCAAAAACACATTATTTCAAATTTATTCAGTAGCTAATCCATGAGACTATCAAATCTAATTGGTTTCATCCAAAAATTCCAAATAACGAGTGAGTTATGAATTCTTGAAAACAAGGGTAGAAGCTGAAAAACAGAGACAGCACCCAGCACAGTTTACTTTATGTGACATATAACCATTTATCGATATTAGATTGACATGATTCCAATTTCATTCAGTATCTAACTTATTAGGCTATCCAATCCAATTGGTTTCATATAAAAATACCAAGTAACGAAAGAGTTATGATTTTCTTTAACGATGAGG
>NW_019249585.1:0-1335 GCF_002742605.1 Olea europaea var. sylvestris
AAATTACATTACATTTCATTTTTCTCTCTCCTATTTTCAATCAAACAATCTTCCATAAAGTAATATTACACGTAAATCGAAAACTTTTCCTTCTTTTTCAACCACTCATTTTTCTAAAAAATATTATTCCCTCCATTTTCATTTTTCAGGTAATGGGCATCAAACAGGGGCATATACAGTATATGAAAAATCTTGAAAATGTGAGAAGTATGTTGATTCAATTTATCATGATGAAAACATATACTGAGTTGAATTTGTAAGCCTTCTGATACTCAAATAAAAAATATAGAGAAATTTGCATCGATTGTGAATAAAAAAGTATGCCTGGGTGCTGAAATATTTCGTGCTTTTTACAAACATCTCCATCGATACATTTGTCCATCCAATTGATGGATGATGGAAACGAGAAATCTGAAGTTGGGGCAGATTCCATGGACCCTAATTTTGCAAACTATCTAAAAAATGATTATCTATCGGCTGTTCGTGACGGAAAGAAGTCGTCTGCCATTATGCTGAAGAGGTTTTGTTATTATTTTCCGAGTTACACAACTTAGAAAATTGTGATAGCCTACTTACTAGAAAGATAGGAACAAATTTAGGCACTTATAAAAGGGCCTGACTAAAAAGATGAGAAAAAACATTAATAGCAAGAATATCTCATATGATATAACAATTTTATGTAGATATCATGCGCCAACAACAACAATCTATACCTTATTTTCATGAATTTGAGGTTGATTACAAGAGTTCTTGTTCGCTATTGTGCTTTGTTCATTGTTAGATCTATTGGAAGATCTAAAGAAACTAGAACTTCAAGAAACTTTGCTTACTTCTCCATACATCCGGCCACTAAAGAGATGTGTTGCTTATGATTTAGTAGCTAACCCTTTGCCCATTTCTTACTCCACCCAAACTGGATCAACGTGTCTCTAATAAAGGACATCCTATTGAAATGTGTATCAGGATTCATGTCATTTAAATTATTGAAGTTATACCGTGCTTGCCAACCTACTAAATTCTCCTCTTCTCTATGAAAACGCGTAGTCTTTGTGGAATAGTACCATATTTCAGGAATGCATTATGTGATGGAAGACGTTGGTTGTGGAAAGCAATAAAAGTGGAATAGTACCATAAATGAAGCACATCTACATCTTCCCTTTATCTTAAGAAAGGTTGTATATGAATGTACGGCTATTTTTTATGCTTTCTTTTGACAAAATGACTGACTGTTTATTTATTTATCAATTCATGATTAACCTTGTTCTTTCGATTACTCTGCATGTCAAAGGAACATAAAAAAGAGCATCCTACCTTTGTTCATCATGGACATACAAA
>NW_019249586.1:0-1335 GCF_002742605.1 Olea europaea var. sylvestris
CCGTCCAACACTTCTTCAACCTGACATAAATAATACAGAAATTAATTACTAGGAGGCCTAAACGAAGGAATTTGGATAAAATCTCAAGATCTCGGGTCTTTATCCCGAGTCCAATTTCTCGGCCGTTTCCAATCAACCCGCCAAATTTCGGCCCAAGCCGACACCGTCGCGACAAATGACAAAATTGCCCCTGGTGCGGTTTTGCCGTGTTGATTTTCTGTCCAACACTTCTTCAACCGGACAAAATTAATACGAAAATTAATTATTCGGAGGCCTAAGCAAAGGAATTTGGCTAAACTCCCGAGATCTCGGGTCTTACCCCCGAGTCCAATTTCTCGGGCCGTTTCCAATCAACCTTCCAAATTTCGGCCCATTCTGACACCATCGCGACAAATGACAAAATTACCCCTGGTGTGGTTTTGCTTTGTTAATTTTCTGTCCAACACTTCTTCAACATGACGTAATTAATACGAAAATTATTTATTCAGAGGCCTAAATGAAGGAATTTGGCTAAAATTCCAAGATCTCGGGTCCTTACCCGAGTCCAATTTCTAGAGCCGTTTCCAATCAACCTGCCAAATTTCAGCCCATTCCGACACCGTCACGACAAATGACAAAATACCCCTTGGTGCGGTTTTGCTTTATTAATTTTCTGTCCAACCTACTTCAACCCGACATTATTAATACGAAAATTAATTATTTGGAGGCCTAAACGAAGGAATTTGGCTAAAATCCCAAGATCTCGAGTTTGCCTCGAGTCCAATTTCTCGAGTCGTTTCCAATCAACGTGCCAAATTTCGGCCCATTACAACACCGTCGTGACAAATGACAAAATTGTCACTGGTGCGGTTTTTCTTTGTTAATTTTCTGTCCAACACTTCTTCAACCAGACATAATTAATTTGAAAAATAATTATTCGAAGGCCTAAACGTTGGAATTTGGCTGAAATCCTGAGATCTCGGGTCTCAGCCTCGAGTCCGATTTCTAGGGCCTTTCCAATCAACAAGCCAAATTTTGACCCATTCCGACACTGTCGCGACAAATGACAAAATTGCCCCTGGTGCGGTTTTGCTTTGTTAATTTTCTGTCCAACACTTCTTCAACCCGACATTATTAATACGAAAATTAATTATTCGAAGGCCTAAACGAAGGAATTTTGCTAAAATCCCAAGATCACAGGTTTGCCACAAGTCCAATTTCTCGAGCCGTTTCCAATCAACCGGCCAAATTTCGGCCCATTCCGACACCGTCACGACAAATGACAAAATTGCCCCTGGTGCGGTTTTACTTTGTTAATTTTCTGTCCAACACTTCTTCAACCTGACATAATTAATA
>NW_019249587.1:0-1335 GCF_002742605.1 Olea europaea var. sylvestris
CTGCCCATATCTTGTATTTATCTGATGAAATTAGGTCAAAATTCACGTCCAAATTGTCTTCCAAAAGAGTTTGAATCAAATAAAGATAGTTGCCTTCGCGCGCACATAATTTTGTCTCTGCACAGTTTTCAGTATTTTGATCATAACTTTGTTGATGTCTGATTTAGGTGATTCAAAGTACATTAGAAAGCTAATTAAAAGATCTACGATTCTTCTAGAAATACAATGTTTCCAATTCAAACGTTCTCCATCCGAAAAATGGGTGTTGACCAAAAATCTTGAAAATATCATATATGATTGGAAGTCGACTTATGATAATATTCTAATCATATCCCTTTCCTTTTTTACTCCAATTTGCATTTAATTAACTCCTATCAATTTTCAAAGTATCTTTTGTGATCCAAATCAACCATTAAATATTTACACTTTGGTCCCCATACTTTGGATTTGCTTCATTTAGTCATTTTCCGTTCTTATTTCTAATTCTTCTTTGAAACATGAAATTTTCCTAATAAAAGCAATAAATAACAAATCAGGTACTAATCCATTCAAAAAATAACAAAATATCATCATTTAAGATCTCAAATAAGTGTAGAAACTACACTTATCAATAAGCTATAGTGACCTTTTCTTCCTTGTCATATCCTCCTACATGATGTTACACAAAATAATTGGAATTTAATAAAAGAATAGCACTATTATCATTTTCAATGGAAATAATAAAGAAATAAAAAGGGTTAAGACTCATTACCAAAAACTTATTGATTTACTGATGAATATATAGTGTCATCGAGGTCATTCTTGCCTTTCGACTCATAGAATGTGAGCACTTTTACCTATTTAAAAGGAAAAATAATCAGTTTCCGCTTCAGTTGAGAAAAAGAACCAAAAAGATATAAAAGTGTAATTCATAGAAGAAATCCGAATCGCACCTTTGAATAAATGTATTGTGTCATGATTTTAGGAATTGCAGATTCTGTACTATTTGTAACTAAACATGAGACAAGAATGGTTTCCTCTTTTCTTAATGAGTTTTCGCTCGTAGACTCGTAAGCACTTCGAACAGTCTTACCTCATAAGCCATGCATAAGGGCAAGTACCATAGAACATTTATATATTCGAAAGCCTATGTACCTTAAACCTAATGAACTGTTATATTCTATATTTTCAACATTTCTATATTTGAAAGCTTACATAAATGGGTAGTGGAGGGGAACAAAGAGATGCCAATAATTTCTATTTTCTTTTCCAATTCTTTATATCCTCTTTAAGCCCATAAACTTTGATTCCTGGAAGAAATGAAAAGGTAAATTTTTAATTCACAATTTCATATTC
>NW_019249588.1:0-1335 GCF_002742605.1 Olea europaea var. sylvestris
CAAGAATACCCAGTTAGAAGCAAATATCCACCGTAGGCAATAAAGAACTAGTAAATATGCGATGACGATATAATATAGGATAGGACACAGTGAATATTAATTAAATAATAAATCTGGCATAAAATTGCATCAACTATACATTAAACGTGTTTATGTCCAAAGTCGATTGGACATAGGGCATAATACTTACAAATCTTGTGTGTTTTAATTTATCCGTCCGATTTTCCTTATCTGAACTTGATGATTTCATTCATTATGTGAATGACTAAATGTTGAAGACTACTATTAGCACTTAAATTCCAAGTTTAAATGCTTGCACTAGACGATTTATCAAATCTGCCAAATTTCATTCAACAAAAGGTACGGGTGTCAACAGGCTATGTTGAGCCATTGTAGTAGTGAGCTGTACCGAGCCATGTCCTAGCGTATATCCTTTTTACCTTTGTTTTATCTTTAGGCTAGCAATTATTGTGGCTGTCGCTATAACAACCACCATGACTCTACAATGTCCAGGTGCCCACGTTAAGATGACTATTTTTATGCTTTAAAACTTCATTTTTTTAAAGTAATACTCGCTTAGACTTAATAGAGGCAATAGCCAAGTTGGTTTTTGAAGAAGAAACTGCATGGTATCGAATTTATTCTTACTTATTTTTATGCATTACTTATTTACTTATAAGTAAACATTTTAGGCTTATAAAACATGCGCAATATCATAATCTTATTATTTTGAGAAAATTACATAAAACTAGATATTTAAACTTTCAAATTCAAAATTCAAGGATGAAGTTTACTTAAGTAAAAATTAGGTATTATATATAATTAATCCATCAAATTCAATTAAAATCCTAATCATTTCTCCCATTTTCTCTCTCTCTTTCTCTCTCTCTCTCACCTTTGACTGTCGTTGCCATCAAGGAGCGACCGCACTTTGTGAGTGCTGACACGAGACCATCAGAATTCAGGCCATTTTTAAACAATAATAATCTATTCTTACTATAACTTCCCATCTTCTCTTCATCTTCCTATCTGTATCTTCCCCTCCCTCTCCCTCTCTCTCTCCCTCCCTCTCCCTCTCATGTCTTCTCTGTCAGAGCTGCTGTAGCACCGCGGTGCTACTATAATGAAGAGGCGAAGAAGATCCACCGAGATGCAGATATACCCACTCCAGCGAGTTACGACAGTGAAGTGAAGAGATGAAGCAGTTTTACCTGCTTCGGTGAGTTACTGTAATGAAGAAGCGAATTTGTAGCACGAAGAAAATATTTTGATTCATAGTGATGAAGCATGAAGCAAATATTTTGGGTCCATCGCATTATCATTTACATTAACATT
>NW_019249589.1:0-1335 GCF_002742605.1 Olea europaea var. sylvestris
ATTGTTTGAAATTTAAACTGTCCAACAGGGCACGTGGCAAAGTGTAAACTAAAGTATACACCATAATGTACATGTAGCAAGGTACTTACCGATTGAACTTTCTTATTTGTAAACTTATTTTTCACGTTGTTTGACACTTGCGTTTTTGTCAAGTGTCAATTGAATGGGAAAACTATTTGAAATTTCAACTGTCCAACAGGGTAATGTCACGTGGCGAAGGGTAAACTAAAGTGTATGCCATAGTGTACATGTAGAAAGGTTCTTACCGATTGAACTTTGCTATTTGTACACTGATTTTTGACACTTATATTGTTGTCAAGTGTCAATTTGATGGGAAAACTGTTTGAAATTTAAATTGTCCAACAGGGTAATGACACGTGGGAAAATGTAAACTAAAGTATACAAAGTAGTGTACATGTAGCAAGGTTCATACCGATTGAAGTTTGCTATTTGCACTCTAATTTTGGACACGTTATTTCACACTTGCATTGTCATCAAGTGTCAATTGGATGGGAAAAACGCTTGAAATTTAAACTGTCCAACAATGTATTGTCACGTGGCAAAGTGAAAACTAAAGTGTATACCATAGTGTAAATGTAGCAAGGTTGTTACCAATTGAACTTCGCCATTTGTTCATTGGTTTTGACACGTTATTTCACACTTGCTTTGTAGTCAAGTGTCAATTGGATGGCAAAACTGGTTGTAATTTAAACTGACCAAAAGGATAATGTCACGTGGCAAAGTGTAAACTAAAGTGTACACTATAGTATACATGTATCAAGGTCCTTACAGATTGAACTTTGCTATTTGTACAATGACTTTTGACATGTTATTTCACACTTTCATTGTAGTCAAGTGTCGACTGGATAGAAAAACTGCTAGAAATTTAAACTGTCAAACAGTGTAATGTCACGTGGCAAAGTGTAAATTAAAGTGTACACCACAGTGTACATATAGCAGGGTTCTTACCGATTGAAAATTACTATTTTTACACATATTTTGGGCACGTTGTTTGATTTGGATGAGAAACTGTTTGAAATTTAAACTACCCAATAGGGTAATGTCTCGTGGCAAAGTGTACAGAATAGTGTATATGTAGCAAGGTCCTTATCGATTGAACTTTGCTATTTGTACACTGATTTTGATACATTGTTTGACACTTGCATTGTTGTCAAGTGTCAATTGAATGGGAAAATTATTTGAAATTTAAACTATCCAACAGGGTAATTACACGCGACGAAGTGTAAACTAAAGTGTACACCATAGTGAACATGTAGCGAGGTTCTTACCGATTGAACGTCGCTATTTGAGCACTGATTTTTAACACATTATTTG
>NW_019249590.1:0-1335 GCF_002742605.1 Olea europaea var. sylvestris
TTTGGCTCGATTCCAATCGAATTAGACTAGCTATTTGCCAAAAACAAACAATCCCGAAGTTATCATGGAATCCAAAACCACTTTTCATTGCCTCGATTCCAATCGAAATAGACTAGCAGTTCACTAAAAATGAATTAACCCGACGTTATGAGGAAATCAAAAATGGATTTTTATTCATTGGCTCGATTCCAATCGAATTAGAGTAGCAATTCGCTAAAAATGAGGAGACCAGAAGTTATCATGAAATCAAAACCCACTTTTCATTGGCTCAATTCCAATCGAATTAGACTAGATATTCGTTAAAAATGAACAAGCCCAAAGTTATCATGAAATCATAAACCACTTTTCATTTGTGCAATTCCAACCGAATTAGACTAGCGATTCGCCAAAAATGAACAAGCCCGAAGTTATCATGAAGTCAAAAACCACTTTTCATTGGCTCAATTCAAACCGAATTAGACTAGCGATTCGCCAAAAATGAAAAAGCCCAAAGTTATCATGAAATCAAAAACCAGTTTTCATTGGCCCGATTCCAATCGAATTAGACTAGCAACTCGCTAAAAACTAACAAACCCGAAGTTATAATGAAATCAAAAACAACATTTTTTGGCGAGATTCCAATCGAATTAGACCAGCAATTCGCCAAAAAAGAACAAACCCAAACTTATCATGAAATCAAAACCCATTTTTCATTGGTTCGATTCCAATCGAATTACACTACCAATTCGCCAAAAACGAATCCGAAGTTATCATGAAATCGAAAGCCACTTTTCATTGGCTCGATTCCAATCGAATCAGACTAGAAATTTGCCAAAACGAACAAACCCGAAGTTATCATGAAATCAAAACCCTCTTTTCTTTGGCTCGATTCCAATCGAGTTAGTCAAGCAATTCGACAAAAAAGAACAAACCCGAAGTTTTCTTGAAATGAAAACCCACTATTCATCGAGTCGATTCCAATCGAATCAGACTAGTAATTTGTTAAAAATGAACAAACTCGAAGTTATCATGTAATCAAAAACCACTTTTCATAGGCTCGATTCCAATCGAATTAGACTAGCAATTCGCCAAAAATGAACAAACAAGAAGTTATCATGAAATCAAAAACCACTTTTCGTTTGCTCGATTCCAATCGAATTAGGCTAGCTATTTGCCTAAAATGAACAAACCTGAAGTGGTCATGAAATCAAAACTTTTCATTGGCTCAATTCGAATCGACTAGACTAGTAATTTGCCAAAAACAAACAACCCCGAAGTCATCATGAAATCAAAAACCACTTTTCATTTACTCGATTCCAATCGAATTAGACTAGCAACTAGCCAAAATAGAAAAAA
>NW_019249591.1:0-1335 GCF_002742605.1 Olea europaea var. sylvestris
ATGAAGATGTAAATGTCGAGCAACTGTTCGAGTCAAAGAAAGAATTGTAGGAAGCTGTGCACCGAATTGCTTTGAAGCATAACTTCAAGTTTAAAGTGAAGAAATCAAACAAGTCGACGTACATAATTATCTGCGTTGATGACAGTTGCCATTGACATTTACGAGTGATGAAGATGGAGACGAATGAGTTCTTTGTAGTTTGTAAGTATGCACGGAAACATACTTGCGAAGTGGGTATTCGTCGAAATGATCACAGACAAGCCCAATCATGGTTCATTAGTCGAGAAATAATGCACAAATTTCAAGATCCACGAACGATCTACAGACCTTCGTATATCATTAATAACGTTTTTCGAAGGCTTGGAAGGCCAAAGAATGCGCATTGGAGGACTTGATGAGTTCGATCGAGGAGAGTTATACTAAATTGGCCAGATATTTCATTGTTTATGTGTTTATTTAATATTTATTTTAATTGTTAATTATTTTATTTCAATTGTTTAATTTTCTATTTATTTAATTATTTAATTCAATTGTTTATTTAATATCTAATTAATTATTTAATTCAATTTTAAATTTTTTGTTTATTTAATATTTAATTGATTATTAAAATTATGATTGTTGTTTATTTTAAATTGGTTAGGTATTGCTATAATATGAGAAGAATTAATACTGGGTCAGTAATTTTTATTGAGAAAGATGACGAGAATTGGTTCAAGTATTTCTTTATATCCCTTGGACAATGTGTTCGAGGATTTTGAAACGCAATGTGACCCCTAATCATAGTCGATGGTACAACCCCTAAGGCGACATATGGGGGCAAGTTGATTATTGCAACATGTCAAGATACCAACATCCAAATTCACTCTCTTCATGGTTATTGTATGTACCATATACAGGGGAACCTGAAGATTAAGTATTGAGCTAGTGGCATCGTTACATTGTATCGAGGTAGTGGCATCGTTACGTTGTTTAGGAGAGCTGCAGAAACTTACAGTTTTAAGAGTTTGAGAAGTTCATGGTCGAAATAGACAGTAAATTGCATGTTGCATGGAAATATCTAACAGAGATAGGGATCGAACATTGGGCACGATCACATTTTCCAGGATGTCGATACAACATGATGACGTCGAACAATGTGGAGTTGCTTAATGCCTTATTTAAGAAGGATCGAGGGTTACCAATTCTCTCAATGATTGAGAACATTCGTGATAAGCTACTATAGTGGTTTCATGATCGACATGAGGAATTAGAGTTGCACAAGTGTGCTAGCCCTGACTTAGGAAGATAAGCTCTTTAAGACTCTAGATATGGCGAGAAAGATATATGTAGAACCAC
>NW_019249592.1:0-58920 GCF_002742605.1 Olea europaea var. sylvestris
CCCAAAACGGACACCGTGTTCAATAGTTACGCTCAATTCTTCGTCCGTCGACTCTCCAAGCGTTCTAAATATGCAAGTGCTCGGTCTTTTGAAAAATGGCCAAAATCCCTCGTACATCACGATAAAGTTGTGTGTTCAATCCGAAACGGTCACTACATTTCCAAAAAGTACTTATGGGCCCCAAATGGACACCGTGTGCAAAAAGTCACGCTCAATTCTTCGTCCCCCAACTCTCCAAGCGTTCTAAATAAGCAAGTGCTCATTCATTCGAAAAATCGCCAAAATCTCTCGTACATCACGACGAAGTGGTTAGTTCAATCCAAAACGGCCGCTACATTTCCAAAAAGTTCTTATGGGCCCAAAACGAACACCGTGTGAAAAAGTTACGCTCAATTCTTCGTCCGCCGACTCTCCAAGCGTTCTAAATATACAAGCGCTCATTCTTTTGAAAAATGGCCAAAATGCCTCGTACGTCACAATGATGTTGTGAGTTCAATCCAAAACGGTCGCTACATTTCCAAAAAGTACTTATGGGCCTAAAACAGACACCGTGTGCAAAAGTTACGCTCAATTCTTCGTCCCCCAACTCTCCAAGCATTCTAAATATGTAAGTGCTCATTCTTTCGAAAAATCAACAAAATCCCTCGTACGTCAGGACGAAGTGGTGAGTTCAATCCAAAACGGCCGCTACATTTCCAAAAAGTTCTTATGGGCCCAAAACAGACACCGTGTGTAGAAATTACGTTCAATTCTTCGTCCGCCGACTCTCCAAGCTTTCTAAATAGACAAGCGCTCATTCTTTTGAAAAATCGCCAAAATCCCTCGTACGTCACGACAAAGTTGTGAGTTCAATCCAAAACGATCGCTACATTTTCAAAAAGTACTTATGGGCCCAAAACGGACAACGTGTGCAAAAGTTACGCTCAATTCTTCGTACGTCGACAATCCAAGCTTTCCAAAATTGGCAAGTGCTCATTCTTTCTTAAAATGGCCAAAATCCATCGTACATCACGATGAAGTTGTGTGTTCAATCCAAAACGATCGCTACATTTCAAAAAAGTACTTATGGGCCCAAAACGAACACCGTGTGTAAAAGTTACGCTCAATTCTTTGTACGCCGACAATCCAAGCATTCCAAAATATGCAAGTACTCATTCTTTCAAAAAATTTCCAAAATCCCTCGTACGTCACGACGAAGTGGTGAGTTCAATCCAAAACGGTCGCTACATTTCCAAAACGTTCTTATGGGCCCAAAACGGACACCGTGTTCAATAGTTACGTTCAATTCTTCGTCCGTCGACTCTCCAAGCGTTCTAAATATGCAAGTGCTCGGTCTTTCGAAAAATGGCCAAAATCCCTCGTACGTCACGATAAAGTTGTGTGTTCAATCCGAAACGGTCGCTACATTTCCAAAAAGTACTTATGGGCCCCAAATGGACACCGTGTGCAAAAAGTCACGCTCAATTCTTCGTCCCCCAACTCTCCAAGCGTTCTAAATAAGCAAGTGCTCATTCATTTGAAAAATCACCAAAATCTCTCGTACGTCACGACGAAGTGGTTTGTTCAATCCAAAACGGCCGCTACATTTCCAAAAAGTTCTTATGGGCCCAAAACAAACACCGTGTGCAAAAGTTACGCTCAATTCTTCGTCCGCCGACTCTCCAAGCGTTCTAAATATACAAGCGCTCATTCTTTTGAAAAATGGCCAAAATGCCTCGTACGTCACGATGATGTTGTGAGTTCAATCCAAAACGGTCGCTACATTTCCAAAAAGTACTTATGGGCCTAAAACGGACACCGTGTGCAAAAGTTACGCTCAATTCTTCGTCCCCCAACTCTCCAAGCATTCTAAATATGCAAGTGCTCATTCATTCGAAAAATAAACAAAATCCCTCGTACGTCAGGACGAAGTGGTGAGTTCAATCCAAAACGGCCGCTACATTTCCAAAAAGTTCTTACGGGCCCAAAACGGACACCGCGTGTAGAAATTACGTTCAATTCTTCGTCCGCCGACTCTCCAAGCTTTCTAAATAGACAAGCGCTCATTCTTTCGAAAAATGGCCAAAATCCCTCGTACGTCACGACAAAGTTGTGAGTTCAATCCAAAACGGTCGCTACATTTCCAAAAAGTACTTGTGGGCCCAAAACGGACAACGTGTGCAAAAGTTGCGCTCAATTCTTCGTACGTCGACAATCCAAGCGTTCCAAAATATGCAAGTACTCATTCTTTCAAAAATTTGCCAAAATCCCTCGTACGTCACGACGAAGTGGTGAGTTCAATCCAAAACGGTCGCTACGTTTCCAAAACGTTCTTATGGGCCCAAAACGAACACCGTGTTCAATAGTTACGCTCAATTCTTCGTCCGTCGACTCTCCAAGCGTTCTAAATATGCAAGTGCTCGGTCTTTTGAAAAATGGTCAAAATCCCTCGTACGTCACGATAAAGTTGTGTGTTCAATCTGAAACGGTCGCTACATTTCCAAAAAGTACTTATGGGCCCCAAATGGACACCGTGTGCAAAAAGTCACGCTCAATTCTTCGTCCCCCAACTCTCCAAGCATTCTAAATAAGCAAGTGCTCATTCATTCGAAAAATCGCCAAAATCTGTCATACGTCACGACGAAGTGGTTAGTTCAATCCAAAACGGCCGCTACATTTCCAAAAAGTTCTTATGGGCCCAAAACGGACACCGTGTGCAAAAGTTACGCTCAATTCTTCGTCCGCCGACTCTCCAAGCATTCTAAATATACAAGCGCACATTCTTTCGAAAAATAGCCAAAATCCCTCATACGTCACGACGAAGTTGTGAGTCCAATCCAAAACGGTCGCTACATTTTCAAAAAGTACTTATGGGTCCAAAACGAACACCGTGTGCAAAAGTTACGCTCAATTCTTCGTCCGCCGACTCTCCAAGCATTCTAAATATACAAGCGCACATTCTTTCGAAAAATAGCCAAAATCCCTCATACGTCACGACGAAGTTGTGAGTCCAATCCAAAACGGTCGCTACATTTTCAAAAAGTACTTATGGGTCCAAAACGAACACCGTGTGCAAAAGTTACGCTCAATTCTTTGTACGCCGACAATCCAAGCGTTCCAAAATATGCAAGTACTCATTCTTTCAAAAAATTGCCAAAATCCCTCGTACGTCACGACGAAGTGGTGAGTTCAATCCAAAACGGTCGCTACATTTCCAAAACGTTCTTATGGGCCCAAAACGGACACTGTGTGCAAAAGTTACGCTCAATTCATCGTACGTCGACAATCCAAGCGTTCCAAAATTGGCAAGTGGTCATTCTTTCAAAAAATGGCCAAAATCCCTCGTACATCACGATGAAGTTGTGTGTTCAATCCAAAACGATTGCTACATTTCAAAAAAGTACTTATGGGCCCAAAACGAACACCGTGTGTAAAAGTTACGCTCAATTCTTTGTACGCCGACAATCCAAGCGTTCCAAAATATGCAAGTACTCATTCTTTCAAAAAATTGCAAAAATCCCTCGTACGTCACGATCAAGTGGTGAGTTCAATCCAAAACGGTCGCTACATTTTCAAAAAGTTCTTATGGGCCCAAAACGGACACCGTGTGCAACAGTTACGCTCAATTCTTTGTCCGCCGACACTCCAAGCGTTCTAAATATGCAAGTGCTCATTCTTTCGAAAAATGGCCAAAATCCCTCATACATCACGACGAGGTGGTGAGTTCAATCCAAAATGGTCGCTACATTTCCAAAAAGTTCTTATGGGCCCAAAACGGACACCGTGTGCAAAAGTTACGCTCAATTCTTCGTCCGCCGACTCTCCAAGCGTTCTAAATATACAAGCGCTCATTCCTTAAAAAAATGGCCAAAATCCCTCGTATGTCACGATGAAGTTGTGAGTTCAATCCAAAACGGTCGCTACATTTCAAAAATGTACTTCTGGGCCTAAAACGGACACCGTGTGCAAAAGTTACACTCAATTCTTCGTCCGCCGACTCTCCTAGCATTCTAAATATACAAGCGCTCATTCTTTCGAAAAATAGCCAAAATCCCTCATACGTCACGACGAAGTGGTGAGTTCAATCCAAAACGGTCGCTACATTTCCAAAAAGTACTTATGGGTCCAAAACGGACACCGTGTGTAAAAGTTATGCTCAATTCTTCGTACGCCGACTATCCAAGCGTTCCAAATATGCAAGCGCTCATTCTTTCGAAAAATGGCCAAAATCCCTCGTACGTCACGATGAAGTTGGGTGTTCAATCCAAAACAGTCGCTAAATTTCAAAAAAGTACTTATGGGCCCAAAACCGACACCTGTGCAAAAGTTACGCTCAATTCCTCGTACGCCGACAATCCAAGCGTTCCAAATATGCAAGTCTCATTCTTTCAAAAAATGGCCAAAATCCCTCTTAGGTCACGAAGAAGTTGTGAGTTCAATCCAAAACGGTCGCTACGTTTCCAAAAAGTACTTATGGGCCCAAACCGGACACCGTGTGCAAAAGTTACGCTCAATTCTTCGTACGCCGACAATCCAAGCGTTCCAAATATACAAGTGCTTATTCTTTCAAAAAATGGCCGAAATCCCTCATACGTCACGATGAAGTGGTGAGTTCAATCCAAAACGGTCGCAACATTTCCAAAAAGTTCTTGTGTGTCCAAAACGGACACCGTGTGCCAAAGTTACGCTGAATTCTTCGTCCGCCGACACTCCAAGCGTTCTAAATATGCAAGTACTCATTCTTTTGAAAAAAAGGTTAAAATCCCTCGTACGTCTCGATAAAGTTGTATGTTCAATCCAAAACGGTCGCTACATTTCAAAAAAGTACTTATGGGCCCAAAACGAACACCGTGTGCAAAAGTTACGCTCAATTCTTTGTACGTCGACAACCCAAGCGTTCCAAAGTATGCAAGTACTCATTCTTTCAAAAAATTGCCAAAATCCCTCGTACGTCACGACGAAGTGGTGAGTTCAATCCAAAATGGTCACTACATTTCCAAAAAGTTCTTATGGGCCAAAAATGAACACCGTGTGCAATAGTTACGCTCAATTCTTCGTCCGCTGACACTCCAAGCATTCTAAATATGCCAGTCCTCATTCTTTCGAAAAATGGCCAAAATCCCTCATACGTCACGACGAGGTGGTGAGTTCAATCCAAAACGGTCGCTACATTTCCAAAAAGTTCTTGTGGGCCCAAAACGGTCACCGTGTTCAATAGTTACGTTCAATTCTTCGTCTGTCGACTCTCCAAGCATTCTAAATATGCAAGTGCTCGGTCTTTCGAAAAATGGCCAAAATCCCTCATACATCACAATGAAGTGGTGAGTTTAATCCAAAACGGTCGCTACATTTCCAAAAAGTTCTTGTGGGCCTAAAATGGACACCGTTTGCAAAAGTTACGCTCAATTCTTCGTCCACAGACTCTCCAAGCGTCCTAAATATGAAAGTACTCATTCTTTCGAAAAATGGCCAAAATCCCTCGTACGTCACGATACAGTTGTGTGTTCAATCCGAAACGGTCGCTACATTTCCAAAAAGTACTTATTGGCCCAAAACGGACACCGTGTGCAAAAGTTACATTCAATTCTTCGTCCCCCTACTCTCCAAGCGTTCTATATAAGCAAGTGCTCATTCTTTCGAAAAATTGCCAAAATCCCTCGTACGTCACGACGAAGTTGTGAGTTCAATCAAAAACGGTCGCTACATTTCCAAAAAGTTCTTATGGGCCCAAAACGAACACCATGTGCAAAAGTTACGCTCAATTCTTCGTCCGCCAACTCTCCAAGCGTTCTAAATATGCAAGTGCTCATGCTATCGAAAAATGGCCAAAATCCCTCGTACGTCACGACGAAGTTGTGAGTTCAATCCCAAACGGTCGCTACATTTCCAAAAAGTACTTATGGGCCTAAAACGGACACCGTGTGCAAAAGTTACGCTCAATTCTTCGTCCCCCGACTCTCCAAGCGTTCTAAATAAGCAAGTGCTCATTCTTTCGAAAAATCGCCAAAATCCCTCGTACGTCACGACGAAGTGGTTAGTTCAATCCAAAACGACCGGTACATTTCCAAAAAGTTCTTATGGCCCCAAAACGAACACCATGTGCAAAAGTTACGCTCAATTCTTCGTCCGCCGACTCTCCAAGCATTCTAAATATACAAGCGCTAATTCTTTTGAAAAATGTCCAAAATCCCTCGTACATCACGACGAAGTTGTGAGTTCAATCCCAAATGGTCGCTACATTTCCAAAAGGTACTTATGGGCCTAAAACGGACACCGTGTGCAAAAGTTACGCTCAATTCTTCGTCCCCCGACTCTCCAAGCGTTCTAAATAAGCAAGTGCTCATTCTTTCGAAAAATCGCCAAAATCCCTCATACGTCACGACGAAGTGGTTAGTTCAATCCAAAACAGCCGGTACATTTCCAAAAAGTTCTTATGGCCCCAAAACGAACACCGTGTGCAAAAGTTACGCTCAATTCTTCGTCCCCATACTCTCCAAGCGTTCTTTATAAGCAAATGCTCATTCTTTCGAAAAATTGCCAAAATCTCTCGTACGTCACGACGAAGTTGTGAGTTCAATCAAAAACGGTCGCTACATTTCCAAAAAGTTCTTATGGGCCCAAAACGAACACCGTGTGCAAAAGTTATGCCCAATTCTTCGTCCGCCAACTCTCCAAGCGTTCTAAATATACAAGCGCTCATTCTTTCGAAAAATGGCCAAAATGTCTTGTACGTCGCGACGAAGTTGTGAGTTGAATCCAAAACGGTCGCTACATTTCGAAAAAGTACTTATGGGCCTAAAACGGACACCGCGTGCAAAAGTTACGCTCAATTCTTCGTCCCCCAACTCTCCAAGCATTCTAAATATACAAGTGCTCATTCTTTTGAAAAATCGCCAAAATCCCTCGTACGTCACGACGAAGTGGTGAGTTCAATCCAAAACTGCCGCCACATTTCCAAAAAGTTCTTATGGGCCCAAAACGGACACTGTGTGCAGAAATTACGCTCATTTTTTCGTCCACCGACTCTCCATGCATTCTAAATATACAAGCGCTCATTCTTTCGAAAAATGGCCAAAATCCCTCGTACGTCATGACGAAGTTGTGAGTTCAATCCAAAACGGACGCTACATTTCCAAAAAGTACTTATGGGTCCAAAAAGGACACCGTGTGCAAAAGCTATGCTCAATTCTTCGTACGTCGACAATCCAAGCGTTCCAAATATTGAAATGCTCATTCTTTCGAAAAATGGCCGAAATCCCTCTTACGTCAAGATGAAGTGGTGAGTTTAATCCAAAACGGTCGCTACATTTCCAAAAAGTTCTTGTGGGCCCAAAACGGACACCGTGTGCAAAAGTTACTCTCAATTCTTTGTTCGCAGACTCTACAAGCATTCTATATATGCAAGTGCTCATTCTTTCGAAAAATCACCAAAATCCCTCGTACGTCACCACGAAGTGGTGAGTTCAATCCAAAACGGCCGCTACATTTCCAAAAAGTTCTTATGGGTCCAAAACGGACACCTTGTGCAGAAATTACGCTCAATTCTTCGTCCGCCGACTCTCCAAGCATTCTAAATATACAAGCGCTCATTCTTTCGAAAAATGGCCAAAATCCCTTGTACGTCATGACGAAGTTGTGAGTTCAATCCAAAATGGTTGCTACATTTCCAAAAAGTACTTATGGGTCCAAAAAGGACACCGTGTGCAAGAGTTATGCTCAATTCTTCGTACGCCGACAATCCAAGCGTTCCAAATATGCATGTTCTCATTCTTTCGAAAAATGGCCGAAATCCCTCTTACGTCAAGATGAAGTGGTGAGTTTAATCCAAAACGGTCGCTACATTTCCAAAAAGTTCTTGTGGGCCCAAAACGGACACCGTGTGAAAAAGTTACTCTCAATTCTTTGTCCGCAGACTCTCCAAGCATTCTATATATGCAAGTGCTCATTCTTTCGAAAAATCGCCAAAATACCTCGTACGTCACCACGAAGTGGTGCGTTCAATCCAAAACGGCCGCTACATTTCCAAAAAGTTCTTATGGGCCCAAAATGGACACCTTGTGCAGAAATTACGCTCAATTCTTCGCCCGCCGACTCTCCAAGCATTCTAAATATACAAGCGCTCATTGTTTCGAAAAATGGCCAAAATCCCTCGTACGTCATGACGAAGTTGTGAGTTCAATCCAAAACGGTCGCTACATTTCCAAAAATTACTTATGGGTCCAAAAAGGACACCGTGTGCAAAAGTTATACTCAATTCTTCGTACGCCGACAATCCAAGCGTTCCAAATATGCAAGTTCTCATTCTTTCGAAAAATGGCCGAAATCCCTCTTACGTCAAGATGAAGTGGTGAGTTTAATCCAAAATGGTCGCTACATTTCCAAAAAGTTCTTGTGGGCCCAAAACGGACACCGTGTGCAAAAGTTACTCTCAATTCTTTGTCCGCAGACTCTCCAAGCATTCTATATATGCAAGTGCTCATTCTTTCGAAAAATGGCCAAAATGTCTCGTACGTCGCGATGAAGTTGTGAGTTGAATCCAAAACGGTCGCTACATTTCGAAAAAGTACTTATGGGCCTAAAACGGACACCGTGTGCAAAAGTTACGCTCAATTCTTCGTACCCCAACTCTCCAAGCATTCTAAATATGCAAGTGCTCATTCTTTTGAAAAATCGCCAAAATCCCTCGTACGTCACGACGAAGTGGTGAGTTCAATCCAAAACGGCCGCCACATTTCCAAAAAGTTCTTATGGGCCCAAAACGGACACTGTGTGCAGAAATTACGCTCATTTTTTCGTCCGCCGACTCTCCATGCATTCTAAATATACAAGCGCTCATTCTTTCAAAAAATGGCCAAAATCCCTCGTACGTCATGACGAAGTTGTGAGTTCAATCCAAAACGGTCGCTACATTTCCAAAAAGTACTTATGGGTCCAAAAAGGACACCGTGTGCAAAAGTTATACTCAATTCTTCGTACGTCGACAATCCAAGCGTTCCAAATATGCAAGTTCTCATTCTTTCGAAAAATGGCCGAAATCCCTCTTACGTCAAGATGAAGTGGTGAATTTAATCCAAAACGGTCGCTACATTTTCAAAGAGTTCTTGTGGGCCTAAAACGGACACTGTGTGCAGAAATTACGCTCATTTTTTCGTCCGCAGACTCTCCAAGCGTCCTAAATATGAAAGTGCTCATTCTTTCGAAAAATGGCCAGAATCCCTCGTACGTCACGATAAAGTTGTGTGTTCAATCCCAAGCGGTCGCTACATTTCCAAAAAGTACTTATGGGCCCAAAACGGACACCGTGTGCAAGAGTTACGCTCAATTCTTCGTCCCCCTACTCTCCAAGCGTTCTAAATAAGCAAGTGCTCATTCTTTCGAAAAATCGCCAAAATCCCTCCTACGTCACGACGAAGTGGTTAGTTCAATCCAAAACGGCCGCTACATTTCCAAAAAGTTCTTATGGGCCCAAAACGAACGCCGTGTGCAGAAATTACTCACAATTTTTCATCCGCCGACTCTCCAAGCATTCTAAATATACAAGCGCTCATTCTTTCGAAAAATGGCCAAAATCCCTATTACGTCATGACGAAGTTGTGAGCTCAATCCAAAACGGTCGCTACATTTCCAAAAAGTACTTATGGGTCCAAAACGGACACCGTGTGTAAAAGTTAAGCTCAATTCTTCGTACGCCGACAATCCAAGCGTTCCAAATATGCAACTGCTCATTCTTTTGAAAAATTGCTGAAATCCCTCTTACGTCAAGATGAAATGGTGAGTTTAATCAAAAACGGTCGCTACATTTCCAAAAAGTTCTTGTGGGCCCAAAACGGACACCGTGTGTAAAAGTTATGCTCAATTTCCGCAGACTCTCCAAGCGTCCTAAATATGAAAAAGCTCATTCTTTCGAAAAATGGCCAAAATCCCTCGTCCGTTACGATATAGTTGTGTGTTCAATCCGAAACGGTCGCTACATTTCCAAAAAGTACTTATGGGCCCAAAACGGACACCGTGTGCAAAAGTTACGCTCAATTCTTCGTCCCCCTACTCTCCAAGCGTTGTAAATAAGCAAGTGCTCATTCTTTCGAAAAATTGTCAAAATCCGTCGTAGGTCACGACGAAGTAGTTAGTTCAATCCATAACAGCCGCTACATTACCAAAAAGTTCTTATGGGCCCGAAACGAAAATCGTGTGCAGAAATTACGCTCAATTCTTTGTCCCCCAACTCTCCAAGCATTCTAAATATACAAGCGCTCATTCTTTCGAAAAATGGCCAAAATCCCTCGTACGTCACGATGAAGTTGTGAGTTCAATCAAAAACGGTAGCTACATTTCCAAAATGTACTTCTGGGCCTAAAACGGACACCGTGTGCAAAAGATACGCTCAATTCTTCGTCCGCCGACTCTCCAAGCATTCTAAATATACAAGCGCTCATTCTTTCGAAAAATCGCCAAAATCTCTCATACGTCGCGACGAAGTGGTGAGTTCAATCCAAAACGGTCGCTACATTTGCAAAAAGTACTTATGGGGCCAAAACGGACACCGTGTACAAAAGTTACGCTCAATGCTTCGTACGCCGGTTATTCAAGCGTTCCAAATATAAAAGTGCTCATTCTTTTGAAAAATGGTCGAAATCCCTCGAACGTCACGAAGAAGTTTTGAGTTCAATCCAAAACGGTCGCTACATTTGCAAAAAGTACTTATGGGGCCAAAACGGACACCGTGTACAAAAGTTACGCTCAATGCTTCGTACGCCGGTTATTCAAGCGTTCCAAATATAAAAGTGCTCATTCTTTTGAAAAATGGTCGAAATCCCTCGAACGTCACGAAGAAGTTTTGAGTTCAATCCAAAACGGTCGCTACATTTCAAAAAAGTACTTATGGGCCCAAAACGGACACCTGTGCAAAAGTTACGCTCAATTCTTCGTACGCCAACAATCCAAGCGTTCCAAATATGCAAGTGCTCAATCTTTAAAAAAATGGCCAAAATCCCTCTTACGTCACGAAGAAGTTGTGAGTTCAATCCAAAATGGTCGCTATATTTCCAGAAAGTTCTTATGGGCCCAAAACGAACACCGTGTGCAGAAATTACTCACAATTTTTCGTCCGCCGACTCTCTAAGCATTCTAAATATACAAGTGCTCATTCTTTTGAAAAATGGCCAAAATCCCTAGTACGTCATGATGAAGTTGTGAGCTCAATCCAAAACGGTCGCTACATTTTCAAAAAGTACTTATGGGTCCAAAACGGACACCGTGTGCAAAAGTTATGCTCAATTCTTCGTACGCCGACAATCCAAGCGTTCCAAATATGCAAGTGCTCATTCTTTCGAAAAATGGCCGAAATTCGTCTTACGTCAAGATGAAGTGGTGAGTTTAATCCAAAATGTTCGCTACATTTCCAAAAAGTTCTTGTGGACCCAAAATGGACACCGTGTGCAAAAGTTACTCTCAATTCTTCGTCCGCAGACTCTCCAAGCATCCTAAATATGAAAGTGCTCATTCTTTTGAAAAATGGCTAAAATCCCTCGTACGTCACGATAAAGTTGTGTGTTCAATCCGAAACGGTCGGTACATTTCCAAAAAGTACTTATGGGCCCAAAACGGACACCGTGTGCAAAAGTTATGCTCAATTCTTCGTCCCCCTACTCTCCGTGCGTTCTAAATAAGCAAGTGCTCATTCTTTCGAAAAATCGCCAAAATCCCTCGTACGTCATGACGAAGTGGTTAGTTCAATCCAAAACGGCCGCTACATTTCCAAAAAGTTCTTATGGGCCCAAAACGAACACCGTGTGCATAAGTTACGCGCAATTCTTTGTCCGCCGACTCTCCAAGCGTTCTAAATATACAAGCGCTCATTCTTTCGAAAAATGGCCAAAATCCCTTGTACGTCACGACGAAGTAGTGAGTTCAATCCAAAACGGTCGCTATATTTACAAAAAGTACTTATGGGCCTAAAACGGACACCGTGTGCAAAAGTTACGCTCAATTCTTCGTCCCCCAACTCTCCAAGCATTCTAAATATGCAAGTGCTCATTCTTTCAAAAAATCGCTAAAATCCCTCGTACGTTACGACGAAGTGGTGAGTTCAATCCAAAACGGCCGCTAAATTTCCAAAAAGTTCTTATGGGCCCAAAACGGACACCGTGTGTAGAAATTACGCTCAATTCTTCGTCCGCCGACTCTCCAAGCTTTCTAAATATACAAGTGCTCATTCTTTCAAAAAATGGCCAAAATCCCTCGTACGTCACGACGAAGTTGTGAGTTCAATCCAAAACGGTCGCTACATTTCCAAAAAGTACTTATGGGCCCAAAACGAACACCGTGTGCAAAAGTCACACTCAATTCTTCGTCCCCCAACTCTCAAAGCATTCTAAATATACAAGCACTCATTCTTTCGAAAAATGGCCAAAATCCCTCGTACGTCACAATGAAGTTGTGAGTTCAATCCAAAACGGTCGCTACATTTTCCAAAATGTACTTCTGGGACTAAAACGGACACCGTGTGCAAAAGTTACGCTCAATTCTTCGTCCGCCGACTCTCCAAGCATTCTAAATATACAAGCGCTCATTCTTTCGAAAAATAGCCAAAATCTCTCATACGTCACGATGAAGTAGTGAGTTCAATCCAAAATGGTCGCTACATTTCCAAAAAGTACTTATGGGTCCAAAACGGACACCGTGTGCAAAAGTTACGCTCAATTCTTTGTACGCTGACAATCCAAGCATTCCAAAATATGTAAGTACTCATTCTTTCAAAAAATCGCCAAAATCCCTCGTACGTCACGACGATGTGTTGAGTTCAATCCAAAACGATCGCTATATTTCCAAAAAGTTCTAATGGGCCCAAAACGGACACCGTGCGCAATAGTTACGCTCAATTCTTCGTCCGCCGACACTCCAAGCGTTCAAAATATGCAAGTGCTCATTCTTTCGAAAAATTGCCAAAATCCCTCATAAGTCACGACGTGGTGGTGAGTTCAATCCAAAACGATCGCTGCATTTCCAAAAAGTTCTTGTGGGCCCAAAACGGACACCGTGTTCAAAAGTTACGCTCAATTCTTCGTCCGTCAACTCTCCAAGCCTTCTAGATATGCAAGTGCTCGGTCTTTTGAAAAATGGCCAAAATCCCTCGTACGTCACGATAAAGTTGTGTGTTCAATCCGAAACGGTCGCTACATTTCCAAAAAGTACTTATGGACCCAAAATGGACACCGTGTGCAACGGTTACGCTCAATTCTTCGTCCCCCAACTCTCCAAGCCTTCTAAATAAGCAAGTGCTCATTCTTTCGAAAAATCGCCAAAATCCCTCGTAAGTCACGACGAAGTGCTGAGTTCAATCCAAAATGGTCGCTACATTTCCAAAAAGTTCTTATGGGCCCAAAACGAACACCGTGTGGAAAAGTTACGCTCAATTCTTCGTCCGTGGACTCTCCAAGCGTTCTAAATATACAAGCGCTCATTCACTCGAAAAATAGTCAAAATCCATCGTACGTCATGATAAAGTTGTGAGTTCAATCCAAAACGGACGCTACATTTCCAAAAAGTCCTTATGGGCCGAAAATGGACACCGTGTGCAAAAGTTACTCTCAATTCTTCGTTCCTCAACTCTCCAAGCATTCTAAAAATGCAAGTGCTCATTCTTTCGAAAAATCACCAAAATCCCTCGTACGTCACGACGAAGTGGTGAGTTCAATCCAAAACGGCCGCTACATTTTCAAAAAGTTCTTAAGGGCCAAAAACGGACACCGTGTGCAGAAATTACGCTCAATTCTTCGTCCGCCGACTCTCCAAGCATTCTAAATATAAAAGCGCTCATTCTATCGAAAAATGGCCAAAATCCCTCGTACGTCATGACGAAGTTGTGAGTTCAACCCAAAACGGTCGCTACATTTCCAAAAAGTACTTATGGGTCCAAAACGGACACCGTGTGCAAAAGTTATGCTCAATTCTTCGTACGCCGACAATATAAGCGTTCCAAATATGCAAGTGCTCATTCTTTCGAAAAATGGTCGAAATCCCTCTTACGTCAAGATGAAGTGGTGAGTTTAACCCAAAACGGTCGCTACATTTCCAAAAAGTTCTTGTGGGCCTAAAACGGACACCGTGTGCAAAAGTTACGCTCAATTCTTCGTCCCCCAACTCTCCAAGCATTCTAAATATGCAAGTGCTCATTCTTTCGAAAAATCGCCAAAATCCCTCGTACGTCACAACGAAGTGGTGAGTTCAATCCAAAACGGCCGCTACATTTCCAAAAAGTTCTTATGGGCCCAAAACGAACACTGTGTGCAGAAATTATGCTCAATTTTTCATCCGCCGACCCTCCAAGCATTCTGAATATAAAAGCGCTCATTCTTTCGAAAAATGGTCAAAATCCCTAGTACGTTATGACGAAGTTGTGAGTTCAATCCAAAACGGTCGTTACATTTCCAGAAAGTACTTATGGGTCCAAAACGGACACCGTGTGTAAAAGTTATGCTCAATTCTTCGTACGCCGACAATCTAAGCGTTTCAAATATGTAAGTGCTCATTCTTTCGAAAAATGGCCGAAATCCCTCTTACGTCAAGATGAAGTGGTGAGTTTAATCCAAAACGGTCGCTACATTTCCAAAAAGTTCTTATGG
Source organism: Olea europaea var. sylvestris (assembly GCF_002742605.1). Classification (NCBI taxonomy): domain Eukaryota; kingdom Viridiplantae; phylum Streptophyta; class Magnoliopsida; order Lamiales; family Oleaceae; genus Olea; species Olea europaea. Next base: position 14,601 of record NW_019249592.1, read on the forward strand.
GCCCAAAACGGACACCGTGTGCAAAAGTTACGCTCAATTCTTCGTCCGCAGACTCTCCAAGCGTTCTAAATATGCAAGCGCTCATTCTTTCAAAAAATGGCGAAAATCCCTCGTACGTCACGACAAAGTTGTGAGTTCAATCCAAAACGGTCGCTACATTTCAAAAAAGTACTTATGGGCCCAAAACGGACACCTGTGCAAAAGTTACGCTCAATTCTTCGTACGCCAACAATCCAAGCGTTCCAAATATGCAAGTGCTCAATCTTTCAAAAAATGGCCAAAATCCCTCTTATGTCACGAAGAAGTTGTGAGTTCAATCAAAAATGGTCGCTACATTTCCAGAAAGTACTTATGGGCCCAAAACGGACACCGTGTACAAAAGTTACGCTCAATCCTTCGTACGCCGACAATCCAAGCGTCCAAAATATACAAGTGCTTATTCTTTCGAAAAATGGCCAAAATCCCTCATACATCACGATCAAGTGGTGAGTTCAATCCAAAACGGTCGCAACATTTCCAAAAAGTTCTTGTGTGTCCAAAACGGACACCGTGTGCAAAAGTTACGCTCAATTCTTCGTCCGTCGACACTCCAAGCGTTCTAAATATGCAAGTACTCATTCTTTTGAAAAAAAGGCCAAAATCCCTCGTACGTCACGATAAAGTTGTGTGTTCAATCCAAAACGTTCGCTACATTTCCAAAAAGTACTTATGGGCCCAAAACGGACAACGTGTGCAAAAGTTATGCTCAATTCTTCGTACGCCGACAATCCAAGCGTTCCAAAATTTGCAAGTGCTCATTCTTTCAAAAAATGGCCAAAATCCCTCGTACATCATGATGAATTTTTGTGTTCAATCCAAAACGATCGCTACATTTCCAAAAAGTACTTATGGGCCCAAAACGGACACCGCGTGCAAAAGTTACGCTCAATTCTTTGTACGCCGACAATCCAAGCGTTCCAAAATATGTAAGTACTCATTCTTTCAAAAAATCGCCAAAATCCCTCGTACGTCACGATGATGTGGTGAGTTCAATCCAAAACGATCGCTACATTTCCAAAAAGTTCTTATGGGCCTAAAACGGACACCGTGCGCAACAGTTACGCTCAATTCTTCGTCCGCCGACACTCCAAGCGTTCTAAATATGCAAGTGCTCATTCTTTCGAAAAATGGCCAAAATCCCTCATACGTCACGACGTGGTGGTGAGTTCAATCCAAAACGGTCGCTACATTTCCAAAAAGTTCTTGTGGGCCCAAAACGGACACCGTGTTCAAAAGTTACGCTCAATTCTTCGTCCGTCGACTCTCCAAGCGTTCTAAATATGCAAGTGCTCGGTCTTTCAAAAAATGTCCAAAATCCCTCGTACGTCACGATTAAGTTGTGTGTTCAATCCGAAACGGTCGCTACATTTCCAAAAAGTACTTATGGACCCAAAATGGACACCGTGTGCAAAGGTTACGCTCAATTCTTCGTCCCCCAACTCTCCAAGCCTTCTAAATAAGCAAGTGCTCATTCTTTCGAAAAATCGCCAAAATCCCTCGTAAGTCACGACGAAGTGCTGAGTTTAATCCAAAACGGTCGCTACATTTCCAAAAAGTTCTTATGGGCCCAAAACGAACATTGTGTGGAAAAGTTACGCTCAATTCTTCGTCCGTGGACTCTCCAAGCGTTCTAAATATACAAGCGCTCATTCATTCGAAAAATAGCCAAAATTCATCGTACGTCACGACAAAGTTGTGAGTTCAATCCAAAACGGACGCTACATTTCCAAAAAGTCCTTATGGGTCGAAAACGGACACCGTGTGCAAAAGTTACGCTCAATTCTTCGTCCCTCAACTCTCCAAGCATTCTAAAAATGCGAGTGCTCATTCTTTCAAAAAATCACCAAAATCCCTCGTACGTCACGACGAAGTGGTGAGTTCAATCCAAAACGGCCGTTACATTTCCAAAAAGTTCTTATGGGCCAAAAACGGACACCGTGTGCAGAAATTACGCCAAATTCTTCGTCCGTCGACTCTCCAAGCATTCTAAATATACAAGCGCTCATTCTATCGAAAAATGGCCAAAATCCCTCGTACGTCATGACGATGTTGTGAGTTCAATCCAAAACGGTCGCTACATTTCCAAAAAGTACTTATGGGTCTAAAACGGACACCGTGTGCAAAAGTTATGCTCAATTCTTCGTATGCCGACAATATAAGCGTTCCAAATATGCAAGTGCTCGTTCTTTTGAAAAATGGCCGAAATCCCTCTTACGTCAAGATGAAGTGGGGAGTTTAATCTAAAACGATCGCTACATTTTCAAAAAGTTCTTGTGGGCCTAAAACGGACACCGTGTTCAAAAGTTACGCTCAATTCTTCGTCCGCAGACTCTCCAAGCGTCCTAAATATGAAAGTACTCATTCTTTCGAAAAATGGCCAAAATCCCTCGTACGTCACGATAAAGTTGTGTGTTCAATCCGAAAGGGTCGCTACATTTCCAAAAAGTACTTATCGGCCCAAAACGGACACCGTGTGAAAAAGTTACGCTCAATTCTTCGTCCCCCTACTCTCCAAGCGTTCTAAATAAGCAAGTGCTCATTCTATCGAAAAATCACCAAAATCCCTCGTACGTCACGACGAAGTTGTGAGTTCAATCCAAAACGGTCGCTACATTTCCAAAAAGTTCTTATGGTCCCAAAACGAACACCATGTGCAAAAGTTATGCTCAATTCCTCGTCCGCCAACTCTCCAAGCGTTCTAAATATACAAGCGCTCATTCTTTCGAAAAATGGCCAAAATGTCTCGTACGTCGCGACGAAGTTGTGAGTTTAATCCAAAACGGTCGCTACATTTCCAAAAAGTACTTATGGGCCTAAAACGGACACCGTGTACAAAAGTTACGCACAATTCTTCGTCCGCCAACTCTCCAAGCATTCTAAATATGCAAGTGCTCATTCTTTCGAAAAATTGCCAAAATCCCTCGTACGTCACGACGAAGTGGTGAGTTCAATCCAAAACGGCCGCTACATTTCCAAAAAGTTCTTATGGGCCCAAAACGGACACTATGTGCAGAAATTACGCTCAATTTTTCGTCCGCCGACCCTCCAAGCATTCTAAATATAAAAGCGCTCATTGTTTCGAAAAATGGCCAAAATCCCTAGTACGTCATGACGAAGTTGTGAGTTCAATCCAAAACGGTCGCTACATTTCCAAAAAGTACTTATGGGTCCAAAATGGACACCGTGTGTAAAAGTTATGCTCAATTCTTCGTACGCCGACAATCTAAGCGTTCCAAATATGTAAGTGCTCATTCTTTCGAAAAATGGCCGAAATCCCTCTTACGTCAAGATGAAGTGGTGAGTTTAATCCAAAACGGTCGCCACATTTCCAAAAAGTTCTTGTGGACCCAAGACGGACACCGTGTGCAAAAGTTACGCTCAATTCTTCGTCCACAGACTCTCCAAGCGTTCTAAATATGCAAGCGCTCATTCTTTCGAAAAATGGCCAAAATCCCTCGTACGTCACGACGAAGTTGTGAGATCAATCCAAAACGGTCGCTACATTTCGAAAAAGCACTTATGGGCCTAAAACGGACACCGTGTGCAAAAGTTACACTCAATTATTCGTCCCCCGACTCTCCAAGCGTTCTAAATAAGCAAGTGCTCATTATTTCGAAAAATTGCAAAAATCCCGCGTACGTCACGACGAAGTGGTTAGTTCAATCCAAAACGGCCACTACATTTTCAAAAAGTTCTTATGGCCCCAAAACGAACACCGTGTACAAAAGTTACGCTCAATTCTTCGTCCGCCGACTCTCCAAGCGTTCTAAATATGAAAGCGCTCATTCTTTCGAAAAATGGCCAAACTCCATCGTATGTCACGACGAAGTTGTGAGTTCAATCCAAAACAGTTGTAACATTTACAAAAAGTACTTATGGGCCTAAAACAGACACCGTGTGCAAAAGTTACGCTCAATTCTTCGTCACCTAACTCTCCAAGCATTCTAAATATGCAAGTGCTCATTCTTTCGAAAAATCACCAAAATCCCTCGTACGTTACGACGAAGTGGTGAGTTCAATCCAAAACGGCCGCCACATTTCCAAAAAGTACTTATGGGCTTAAAACGGACACCGTGTGCAAAAGTTACGCTCAATTCTTCGTCCCCCAACTCTCCAAGCATTCTAAATATGCAAGTGCTCATTCGTTCGAAAAATCGCCAAAATCCCTCGTACGTCACCATGAAGTGGTGAGTTCAATCCAAAATGGCCGCTACGTTTCCAAAAAGTTCTTATGGGCCCAAAACGGACACCGTGTGCAGAAATTACGCTTAATTCTTCGTCCGCCGACTCTCCAAGCATTCTAAATATACAAGCGCTCATTCTTTCAAAAAATGGCCAAAATCCCTCGTACGTCATGACGAAGTTGCGAGTTCAATCCAAAACGGTCGCTACATTTCCAAAAAGTAATTATGGGTCCAAAACGGACACCGTGTGCAAAAGTTATGCTCAATTCTTCGTATGCCGACAATCGAAGCGTTCCAAATATGCAAGTGCTCATTCTTTCAAAAAATGGCCAAAATCCCTCTTACGTCAAGATGAAGTGGTGAGTTTAATCCAAAACGGTCGCTACATTTTCAAAGAGTTCTTGTGGGCCCAAAACGGACACCGTGTGCAAAAGTTACGCTCAATTCTTCGTCCGCGGACTCTCCAAGCATCCTAAATATGAAAGTGCTCATTCTTTCGAAAAATGGCCAAAATCCCTCGTACGTCACGATAAAGTTGTGTGTTCAATCCGAAACGGTCGCTACATTTCCAAAAAGTACTTATCGGCCCAAAACGAACACCGTGTGCAAAAGTTACGCTCAATTCTTCGTCCCCCTACTCTCTAAGCATTCTAAATAAGCAAGTGCTCATTCTTTCGAAAAATTGCTAAAATCCCTCGTACGTCACGACGAAGTAGTTAGTTCAATCCAAAACGGCCGCTACATTTCCAAAAAGTTCTTATGGGCCCAAAATGAACACCGTGAGCAGAAATTACTCTCAATTTTTCGTCCGCTGACTCTCCAAGCATTCTGAATATACAAGCGCTCATTCTTTCGAAAAATGGCCAAAATCACTTGTACGTCATGACGAAGTTGTGAGCTCAATCCAAAACGGTCGCTACATTTCCAAAAAGTACTTATGGGTCCAAAATGAACACCGTGTGTAAAAGTTATGCTCAATTCTTCGTACGCCGACAATCCAAGCGTTCCAAACATGCAAGTACTCATTCTTTCGAAAAATGGCCGAAATCCCTCTTACGTCAAGATGAAATGGTGAGTTTAATCCAAAACAGTCGTTACATTTCCAAAAAGTTCTTGTGGGCCCAAAACGGACACTGTGTGTAAAAGTTACGCTCAATTCTTCGTCCACAGACTCTCCAAGCGTTCTAAATATGCAAGCGCTCATTCTATCGAAAAATGGCCAAAATCCCTCGTACGTCACGACGAAGTAGTGAGTTCAATCCAAAACGGTCGCTACATTTCCAAGAAGAACTTATGGGCCTAAAACGGACACCGTGTGCAAAAGTTACGCTCAATTCTTCATCCCCAGACTCTCCAAGCGTTCTAAATAAGCAAGTGCTCATTCTTTCGAAAAATCGCCAAAATCCCTCGTACGTCACGATGAAGTGGTTAGTTCAATCCAAAACGGCCGGTACATTTCCAAAAAGTTCTTATGGCACCAAAACGAACACCGTGTGTAAAAGTTACGCTCAGTTCTTCATCCACCGACTCTCCAAGCGTCCTAAATATACAAGCGCTCATTCTTTCGAAAAATGGCCAAAATCCCTCGTACGTCACGACGAAGTTGTGAGTTCAATCCAAAACGGTCGCAACATTTCCAAAAAGTACTTATGGGCCTAAAATGGACACCGTGTGCAAAAGTTACGCTCAATTCTTCGTCTCCCAACTCTCCAAGTATTCTAAATATGCAAGTACTCATTCTTTCAAAAAATCACAAAAATCCCTCGTACGTCACGACGAAGTGGTGAGTTCAATCCAAAACGGCCGCTACATTTCCAAAAAGTTCTTATGGGCCCAAAACGGACACCGTGTGCAGAAATTACGCTCAATTCTTCGTCCGCCGACTCTCCAAGCATTCTAAATATACAAGAGCTCATTCTTTTGAAAAATGGCCAAAATCCCTCGTACGTCATGACGAAGTTGTGAGTTCAATCCAAAACGGTCGCTACATTTCCAAAAAGTACTTATGGGTCCAAAACGGACACCGTGTGCAAAAGTTATGCTCAATTTTTCGTACGCCGACAATCCAAGCGTTCCACATATGCAAGTGCTCATTCTTTCGAAAAATGGCCGAAATCCGTCGTACGTCAAGATGAAGTGGTGATTTTAATCCAAAACGGTCAATACATTTCCAAAAAGTTCTTGTGGACCCAAAACGGACACCGTGTGCAAAAGTTACGCTCAATTCTTTGTCCGCAGACTCTCCAAGCATCCTAAATATGAAAGTGCTCATTCTTTTGAAAAATGGCTAAAATCCCTCGTACGTCACGATAATGTTGTGTGTTCAATCCGAAACGGTCGCTACATTTCCAAAAAGTACTAATGGGCCCAAAACGGACACCGTGTGCAAAAGTTATGCTTAATTCTTCGTCCCCCTACTCTCCAAGCGTTCTAAATAAGTAAGTGCTCATTCTTTCGAAAAATCGCCAAAATCCCTCGTACGTCACGACGAAGTGGTTAGTTCAATCCAAAACGGCCGCTACATTTCCAAAAAGTTCTTATGGGCCCGAAACGAACACCGTGTGCATAAGTTACGCTCAATTCTTCATCCGCCGACTCTCCAAGCGTTCTAAATATACAAGCGCTCATTCTTTCAAAAAATGGCCAAAATCCCTCGTACGTCACGACGAAGTAGTGAGTTCAATCCAAAACGGTCGCTACATTTGCAAAAAAGTACTTATGGGACTAAAATGGACACCGTGTGCAAAAGTTACGCTCAATTCTTCGTCCACCAACTCTCCAAGCATTCTAAACATGCAAGTGCTCATTCTTTCGAAAAATCACCAAAATCCCTCGTACGTCACGACGAAGTGGTAGGCTCAATCCAAAATGGCCGCTACATTTCCAAAAAGTTCTTGTGGACCCAAAACGGACACCGTGTGCAAAAGTTACGCTCAATTCTTCGTCCGCAGACTCTCCAAGCATCCTAAATATGAAAGGGCTCATTCTTTTGAAAAATGGCTAAAATCCCTCGTACGTCATGATAAAGTTGTGAGTTCAATCCGAAACGGTCGCTACATTTCCAAAAAGTACTTCTGGGTCAAAAACGAACACCGTGTGCAAAAGTTATGGTCAATTCTTCGTACGCCGACAATCCAAGCGTTCGAAATATGCAAGTGCTCATTCTTTTGAAAAATGGCCGAAATCCCTCTTACGTCAAGATGAAGCGGTGAGTTTAATCCAAAATGGTCGCTACATTTTCAAAAAGTTCTTGTGGGCCCAAAACGGACAATGTGTGCAAAAGTTACGCTCAATTCTTCGTCCGCAGACTCTCGAAGCCTCCTAAATATGCAAGTGCTCATTCTTTCGAAAAATGGCCAAAATCCCTCGTACGTCACGATAAAGTTGTGTGTTCAATCCGTAACGGTCGCTACATTTCCAAAAAGTACTTATGGGCCCAATACGGACACCGTGTGCAAAAGTTACACCCAATTCTTCGTCCGCCGACTCTCCAAGCTTTCTAAATATAAAAGTTCTCGTTCTTTCGAACAATCACCAAAATCCCTCATACGTCACGATGAAGTGGTGAGTTCAATCCAAAACAACCGCTACATTTCCAAAAAGTTATTATGGGCCCAAAACGGACACCGTGTGCAAAAGTTACGCTCAATTCTTCGTCCGCCGACTCTCCAAGCGTTCTAAATATACAAGCGCTCATTCTTTCGAAAAATGACCAAAATCCCTCGTACGTCACGACGAAGTTGTGAGTTCAATCCAAAACGGTCGCTACATTTCCAAAAAGTACTTATGGGTCCAAAACGGACACCGTGTGCAAAAGTTATGCTCAATTTTTCGTACGTCGACAATCCAAGCATTCCCAATATGCAAGTGCTCATTCTTTCGAAAAATGGCCGAAATCCCTCGTACGTCACGATGAAGTTGTGTGTTCAATCCAAAACGGTCGCTACATTTTCAAAAAGTTCTTGTGGGCCCGAAACAGACATCGTGTGCAAAAGTTACGCTCAATTCTTCGTCCGCCGACTCTCCAAGCGTTCTAAATATACAAGCACTCATTCTTTCGAAAAATGGCCAAAATTCCTCATACGACACGAAGAAGTTGTGAGTTCAATCCAAAACGGTGCTACAACTCGAAAAAGTTCTTGTGGGCCCAAAACGGACACCGTGTGCAAAAGTTACGCTCAATTCTTCGTACACCGACCATCCAAGCGTTCCAAAAATGCAAGTGCTCATTCTTTTGAAAAATGGCCAAAATCCCTCATACTTCACGACGAGGTGGTGAATTCAATCCAAAACGGTCGTTACATTTCCAAAAAGTTCTTGTGGGCCCAAAATGGACACCGTGTGCAAAAGTTACGCTCAATTCTTCATCCGCCGACTCTCTAAGTGTTCTAATTATGCAAGTCCTCATTCTTTCGAAAAATGGCCAAAATTCCTCGTACGTCACGATAAATTTGTGTGTTCAATCCAAAACAGTCGCTACATTTCCAGAAAGTACTTATGGGCGCAAAACGGACGCTTGTGCAAAAGTTACGCTCAATTTTTCGTCTCCCGACTCTCCAAGCGGTCTAAATATAAAAGTTCTCATTCTTTCGAAAAATCGCCAAAATCCCTCGTATGTCACGACGAAGTGGTGAGTTCAATCCAAAACGGTCGCCACATTTCAAAAAAGTTCTTATGGGCCCAAAACGGTCACCGTGTGCAACAGTTACGCTCAATTCTTTGTCCGCCGACTCTCCAAGCATTCTAAATATACAAGCGCTCATTCTTTCAAAAAATGGCCAAAATCCCTCATACGTCATGACGAAGTTGAGAGTTCAATCCAAAACGGTCGCTACAATTCGAAAAAGTTCTTGTGGGCCCAAAACGGACACCGTGTGCAAAAGTTACGCTCTATTCTTCGTACGCCGACAATCCAAGCGTTCCAATTATGCAAGTCCTCATTCTTTCGAAAAATGGCCAAAATACCTCGTACGTCACGATAAAGTTGTGTGTTCAATCCGAAACGGTCGCTACATTTCCAAAAAGTACTTATGGGCCTAAAACGGACGCCGTGTGCAAAAGTTACGCTCAATTCTTCGTCCCCCGACTCTCCAAGCGTTCTAAATATAAAAGTTCTCATTCTTTCGAAAAATCACCAAAATCCCTCGTATGTCACGATGAAGTGGTGAGTTCAATCCAAAACGGTCGCTACATTTCCAAAAAGTTCTTATAGGCCCAAAACGGTCACCGTGTGCAACAGTTCTGCTCAATTCTTCGTCCGCCGACTCTCCAAGCGTTCTAAATATACAAGCGCTCATTCTTTCGAAAAATGGCCAAAATCCCTCATACTTCATGATGAAGTTGTGAGTTCAATCCAAAACGGTCGTTACAATTCGAAAAAGTTCTTGTGGGCCCAAAACGGACACCGTGTGCAAAAGTTACGCTCAATTCTTCGTCCGCCGACTCTCCAAGCGTTCTAAATATACAAGCGCTCATTCTTTCGAAAAATAGCCAAAATCCCTCATACGACACGACGAAGTTGTGAGTTCAATCCAAAACGGTGCTACAATTCGAAAAAGTTCTTGTGGGCCCAAAATGGACATCGTGTGCAAAAGTTACGCTTAATTCTTCGTACACCGACAATCCAAGCGTTCCAAAAATGCAAGTGCTCATTCTTTTGAAAAATGGCCAAAATCCCTCATACGTCACGACCAGGTGGTGATTTCAATCCAAAACGGTCGTTACATTTCCAAAAAGTTCTTGTGGGCCCAAAATGGACACCGTGTGCGAAGGTTACGCTCAATTCTTCATCCGCCGACTCTCCAAGCGTTCTAATTATACAAGTCCTCATTCTTCCGAAAAACGGACAAAATTCCTCGTACGTCACGATAAAGTTGTGTGTTCAATCCGAAACGGTCGCTACATTTCCAAAAAGTACTTATGGGCCCAAAATGGTCGCCGTGTGCAAAAGTTACGCTCAAATCTTCGTCCCCCGACTCTCCGAGCGTTCTAAATATAAAAGTTCTCATTCTTTCGAAAAATCGCCAAAATCCCTCGTATGTCACGACGAAGTGGTGAGTTCAATCCAAAACGGTCGCTACATTTCCAAAAAGTTCTTATGGGCCCAAAACGGTCACCGTGTGCAACAGTTATGCTCAATTTTTCATCCGTCGACTCTCCAAGCGTTCTAAATATACAAGTGCTCATTCTTTCGAAAAATGGCCAAAATCCCTCATACGTTACTACGAAGTTGTGAGTTCAATCCAAAACGGTCGCTACAATTCGAAAAAGTTCTTGTGGGCCCAAAACGGACACCGTGTGCAAAAGTTACGCTCAATTCTTCGTACGTCGACAATCCAAGCGTTCCAAAAATGCAAGTGCTCATTCTTTCGAAAAATGGCCAAAATCCCTCATACGTCACGACGAGGTGGTGAGTTCAATCCAAAACGATTGTTACATTATCAAAAAGTTCTTGTGGGCCCAAAATCGACACCGTGTGCAAAAGTTACGCTCAATTCTTCGTCCGCCGACTCTCCAAGCGTTCTAATTATGCAAGTCCTCATTCTTTCGAAAAATGGCCAAAATTCCTCGTACGTCACGATAAAGTTGTGTGTTCAATCCGAAACGGTCGCTACATTTCCAAAAAGTGCTTATGGACCCAAAACGGACACCGTGTGCAAAAGATACGCCCAATTCTTCGTCCCCCGACTCTCCAAGCGTTCTAAATATAAAAGTGCACATTCTTTCGAAAAATCACCGAAATCCCTCATACGTCACGGCGAAGTTGTGAGTTCAATCCAAAACGGCCGCTACATTTCCAAAAAGTACTTATGGGTCCAAAACGGACACCGTGTGCAAAAGTTATGCTCAATTCTTCGTACGCCAACATTCCAAGCATTCCAAATATGCAAGTGCTCATTCTTTCGAAAAATGGCCGAAATCCCTCGTACGTCACGATGAAGTTGTGTGTTCAATCCAAAACGGTCGCTACATTTTCAAAAAGTTCTTGTGGACCCAAAAAAGACATCGTGTGCAAAAGTTACGCTCAATTCTTCGTCCGCCGACTCTCCAAGCGTTCTAAGTATACAAGCGCTCATTCTTTCAAAAAATGGCCAAAATCCCTCATACGACACGACGAAGTCGTGAGTTCAATCCAAAACGGTGCTACAATTCGAAAAAGTTCTTGTGGGCCCAAAACGGACACCGTGTGCAAAAGTTACGCTCAATTCTTTGTACACCGACAATCCAAGTGTTCCAAAAATGCAAGTGCTCATTCTTTCGAAAAATGGCCAAAATCCCTCATACGTCACGATGAGGTGGTGAGTTCAATCCAAAATGGTCGTTACATTTCCAAAAAGTTCTTGTGGGCCCAAAATGGACACCGTGTGCAAAAGTTACGCTCAATTCTTCGTCCGCCGACTCTCCAAGCGTTCTAATTATGCAAGTCCTCATTCTTTCGAAAAATGGCTAAAATTCCTCGTACGTCACGATAAAGTTGTGTGTTCAATCCGAAACGGTCGCTACATTTCCAAAAAGTACTTATGCGCCCAAAACGGACGCCGTGTGCAAAAGTTACGCTCAATTCTTCGTACCCCGACTCTCCAAGCGTTCTAAATATAAAAGTTCTCATTCTTTCGAAAAATCGCCAAAATCCCTTGTACATCACGACGAAGTGGTGAGTTCAATCCAAAATGGTTTCTACATTTCCAAAACGTTCTTATGGGCCCAAAATGGTCACCGTGTGCAACAGTTACCCTCAATTCTTCGTCCGTCAACTCTCCAAGCGTTCTAAATATACACGTGCTCGTTCTTTCGAAAAATTGCCAAAATCCCTCAAACGTCACGACGAAGTTGTGAGTTCAGTCCAAAACGGCCGCTACATTTCCAAAAAGTTCTTCTGGGCCCAAAGGGGACACCATGTGCAAAAGTTATGCTCAATTCTTCGTCCGTTGACTCTCCGAGCATTCTAAATATACAAGCACTCATTCTTTCGAAAAATTGCCAAAATCCCTCGTACGTCATGACGAAGTTGGGAGTTCAATCCAAAACGGTCGCTACATTTCCAAAAAGTACTTATGGGTCCAAAACGGACACCGTGTGCAAAAGTTATGCTCAATTCTTCGTATGCCGACAACCCAAGCGTTCCAAATATACAAGTGCTCATTCTTTCGAAAAATGGCCAAAATCGCTCTTACGTCAAGATGATGTGGTGACTTTAATCCAAAACGGTCGCTACATTTCCAAAAAGTTTTTGTGGGCCCAAAACGGACACCGTGTGCAAAAGTTACGCTCAATTCTTCATCCCCAGACTCTCCAAGCGTCCTAAATATGCAAGTGCTAATTCTTTCGAAAAATGGCCAAAATCCCTCGTACTTCACGATGTAGTTGTGTGTTCAATCCAAAACGATCGCTACATTTCCGAAAAGTACTTATGTGCCCAAAACGGACACTGTGTGCAAAAGTTATGCTCAATTCTTCGTACGCCGACAATCCAAGCATTCCAAATATGCAAGTGCTCATTCTTTCGAAAAAGGGCCGAAATCCCTATTACGTCAAGATGAAGTGGTGAGTTCAATCTAAAATGGTCGCTACATTTCCAAAAAGTTCTTATGGGCCCAAAACGGACACCGTGTGCAAAAGTTGCGCTCAATTCTTCGTCCGCCGACTCTCCAAGCGTTCTAAATATGCAAGTGCTCATTCTTTCGAAAAATGGCAAAAATCTCTCGTACGTCACGATAAAGTCGTGTGTTCAATCCGAAACAGTCGCTACATTTCCAAAAAGTACTTATGGGCCCAAAACGGACACCGTGTGCAAAAGTTACGCTCAATTCTTCGTCCGCCGACTCTCCAAGCGTTCCAAATATGCAAGTGCTCATTCTTTCAAAAGATGGCAAAAATCCCTCGTACGTCACGATAAAGTCGTGTGTTCAATCCGAAACGGTCGCTACATTTCCAAAAAGTACTTATGGGCCCAAAACGGACACCGTGTGCAAAAGTTACGCTCAATTCTTCGTCCCCCGACTCTCCAAGCGTTCTAAATATAAAAGTGCTCATTCTTTCAAAAAATAGCCAAAATCCCTCGTACGTCACGACGAAGTGGTGAGTTCAATCCAAAACGGCCGCTACATTTCCAAAAAGTTCTTATGGGCCCAAAACAGACACCGTGAGCAGAAATTACTCTCAATTTTTCGTCCGCTGACTCTCCAAGCATTCTGCATATACAAGTGCTCATTCTTTCGAAAAATGGCCAAAATCACTTGTACGTCATGACGAAGTTGTGAGCTCAATCCAAAACGGTCGCTACATTTCCAAAAAGTACTTATGGGTCCAAAACGGACACCGTGTGTAAAAGTTATGCTCAATTCTTCGTACGCCGACAATCCAAGCGTTCCAAACAGGCAAGTACTCATTCTTTCGAAAAATGGCCGAAATCCCTCTTACGTCAAGATGAAATGGTGAGTTTAATCCAAAACAGTCGTTACATTTCCAAAAAGTTCTTGTGGGCCCAAAACGGACCCTGTGTGTAAAAGTTACGCTCAATTCTTCGTCCGTCGACTCTCCAAGCGTTCTAAATATACAAGCGCTCATTCTTTCGAAAAATGGCCAAAATCCCTCGTACGTCACGACGAAGTTGTGAGTTCAATCCAAAAGGGTCGCTACATTTCCAAAAAGTACTAATGGTCCCAAAACGGACACCGTGTGCAAAAGTTGCGCTCAATTCTTCGTCCGCCGACTCTCCAAGCGTTCTAAATATACAAGCGCTCATTCTTTCGAAAAATGGCCAAAATCCCTCGTACGTCACGACGAAGTTGTGAGTTCAATCCAAAAGGGTCGCTACATTTCCAAAAAGTACTAATGGTCCCAAAACGGACACCGTGTGCAAAAGTTGCGCTCAATTCTTCGTCCGCCGACTCTCCAAGCGTTCTAAATATACAAGCGCTCATTCTTTCGAAAAATGGCCAAAATCCCTCGTACGTCACGACGAAGTTGTGAGTTCAATCCAAAACGGTCGCAACATTTCCAAAAAGTACTTATGGGCCTAAAATGGACACCGTGTGCAAAAGTTACGCTCAATTCTTCATCTCCCAACTCTCCAAGCATTCTAAATATACAAGAGCTCATTCTTTCGAAAAATAGCCAAAATCCCTCATTCGTCATAACGAAGTTGTGAGTTCAATCCAAAACGGTCGCTACATTTCCAAAAAGTACTTATGGGACCAAAACGGGCACCGTGTGCAAAAGTTAAGCTCAATTCTTCGTACGCCGACAATCCAAGCGTTCCAAATATGCAAGTGCTCATTCTTTCGAAAAATGGCCAAAATCCCTCGTACCTCACGATAAAGTCGTGTGTTCAATCCGAAACGGTCGCTACATTTCCAAAAAGTACTTATGGGCCCAAAACGGATACCGTGTGCAAAAGTTACGCTCAATTCTTTGTCCCCCGACTCTCCAAGCGTTCTAAATATAAAAGTGCTCATTCTTTTGAAAAATCGCCAAAATCCCTTGTACGTCATGACGAAGTGGTGAGTTCAATCGAAAACGGCCGCTACATTTCCAAAAAGTTCTTTTGGGCCCAAAACAGACACCGTGTGCAAAAGTTACGCTCAATTCTTCGTCCGTTGACTCTCCAAGCGTTCTAAATATACAAGCGCTCATTCTTTCGAAAAATTGCCAAAATCCCTCGCACGTCACAACGAAGTGGTGAGTTCAATCCAAAACGGTCGCTACATTTCCAAAAACTTCTTGTGGACCCAAAACGGTCACTGTGTGTAACAGTTACGCTGAATTCTTCGTTCGCCGACTCTCCTAGCGTTCTAAGTATACAAGCACTCATTCTTTTGAAAAATGGCCAAAATCCCTCATACATCACGATGAAGTTGTGAGTTCAATCCAAAACGGTCGCTACAATTCGAAAAAGTTCTTGTGGGCCCAAAACGGACACCGTGTGCAAACGTTACGCTCAATTCTTCGTACGCCGACAATCAAGCGTTCCAAAAATGCAAAGGCTCATTCTTTCGAAAAATGGCCAAAATCCCTCATACGTCACGACGAGGCGGTGAGTTCAATCCAAAACGGTCGTTACATTTCCAAAAAGTTCTTGTGGGCCCAAAATGGCCACCGTGTGCAAAAGTTACGCTCAATTCTTCGTCCGCCGACTCTCCAAGCGTTCTAATTATGCAAGTGCTCATTCTTTCGATAAATGGCAAAATCCATCGTACATCACGATAAAGTTGTGTGTTCAATCCGAAACGATCGCTACATTTCCAAAAAGTACTTATGGGCCCAAAACGGACACCGTGTGCAAAAGTTACGCTCAATTCTTTGTCCCCTGACTCTCCAAGCGTTCTAAATATAAAAGTGCTCATTCATTTGAAGAATCGCCAAAATCCCTCCTACGTCACGACGAAGTGGTGAGTTCAATCCAAAACGGCCGCTACATTTCCAAAAAGTTCTTATGGGCACAGAACGGACACCGTGTGCAAATGTTACGCTCAATTCTTCGTCCGTCGACTCTCAAAGCGTCCTAATATACAAGTGCTCATTCTTTCGAAAATTGGCCAAAATCCCTCGTACGTCACGATGAAGTTGTGAGTTCAATCCAAAACGGTCGTTACATTTCCAAAAAGTACTTATGGGCCTAAAACGGACACCGTGTGCAAAAGTTACGCTCAATTCTTTGTCTGTCGACTCTCCAAGCGTTCTAAATATACAAGCGCTCATTCTTTCGAAAAATAGGCAAAATCCCTCATGCGTCACGACGAAGTGGTGAGTTCAATCCAAACCGGTCGTTACATTTCCAAAAAGTACTTATGGGTCCAAAACAGACACCGTGTGTAAAAGTTATGCTCAATTCTTCGTACGCCGACAATCCAAGCATTCCAAATATGCAAGTGCTCATTCTTTCGAAAAATGGCCAAAATCCATCTTACGTCAAGATGATGTGGTGAGTTTAATCCGAAACGGTCGGTACATTTCCAAAAAGTTCTTGTGGGCCCAAAACGGACACCGTGTGCAAAAGTGACGCTCAATTCTTCGTCCACAGACTCTCCAAGCGTCCTAAATATGCAAGTGCTCATTCGTTCGAAAAATGGCCAAAATCCCTCGTACATCACGATGAAGTTGTTAGTTCAATCCAAAACGGTCGTAACATTTCCATAAAGTTCTTATGGGCCCAAAACGGACACCATGTGCAAAAGTTACACTCAATTCTTCGTCCGTCGACTCTCCAAGCGTTCTAAATATACAAGTGCTCATTCTTTCGAAAAATGGCCAAAATCCCTCGTACGTCACGATAAAGTTGTGTGTTCAATCCGAAACGGTCGCTACATTTCCAAAAAGTACTTATGGGCCCAAAACGGATACCGTGTGCAAAAGTTACGCTCAATTCTTTGTCCCCCGACTCTCCAAGCGTTCTAAATATAAAAGTGCTCATTCATTCGAAAAATCGCCAAAATCCCTTGTACGTCACGACGAAGTGGTGAGTTCAATCGAAAACGGCCGCTAGATTTCCAAAAAGTTCTTTTGGGCCCAAAACAGACACCGTGTGCAAAAGTTACGCTCAATTCTTCGTCCGTTGACTCTCCAAGCGTTCTAAATATACAAGTGCTCATTCTTTCAAAAAATGCCCAAAATCCCTCGTACGTCACGACAAAGTTGTGAGTTCAATCCAAAACGGTCGCTACATTTCCAAAAAGTAATTATGGGCCTAAAACGGACACCGTGTGCAAAAGTTATGCTCAATTCTTCGTACGCCGACAATCCAAGCGTTCCAAATATGCAAGTGCTCATTCTTTCGAAAAATGGCCAAAATCCCTCTCACGTCAAGATGAAGTGGTTAGTGTAATCCAAAACGGTCACTACATTTCCAAAAGTTCTTGTGGGCCCAAAAGGGACACCGTGTGCAAAAGTTACGCTCAATTCTTCGTCCGCAGACTCTCCAAGCGTCCGAAATATGCAAGTGCTCATTCTTTCAAAAAATGGCCAAAATCCCTCGTACATCACGATGAAGTTGTGTGTTCAATCCAAAACGATCGCTACATTTCCAAAAAGTACTTATGGGCCCAAAACGGACACCGTGTACAAAAGTTACGCTCAATTCTTCGTCGTCGACTCTCCAAGCGTTCTAAATATACAAGTGCTCATTCTTTCACAAAATTGACAAAATCCCTCGCACGTCACAACGAAGTGGTGAGTTCAATCCAAAACGGTCGCTACATTTCCAAAAACTTCTTATGGACCCAAAACGGTCACTGTGTGCAAAAGTTACGCTGAATTCTTCGTTCGCCGACTCTCCAAGCGTTCTAAATATACAAGCGCTCATTCATTCGAAAAATGGCCAAAATCCCTCATACGTCACGATGAAGTTGTGAGTTCAATCCAAAACGGTCGCTACAATTCGAAAAAGTTCTTGTGGGCCCAAAACGGACACCGTGTGCATAAGTTACGCTCAATTCTTCGTACGCCGACAATCCAAGCGTTCCAAAAATGCAAGTGCTCATTCTTTCGAAAAATGGCCAAAATCCCTCATACGTCACGATGAGGTGGTGAGTTCAATCCAAAACGGTCGTTACATTTCCAAAAAGTCCTAGTCACCGTGTGCAAAAGTTACGCTCAATTCTTCGTCCGCCGACTCTCCAAGCGTTCTAATTATGCAAGTGCTCATTCTTTTGATAACTGACCAAAATCCCTCGTACGTCACGATAAAGTTGTGTGTTCAATCTGAAACGATCGCTACATTTCCAAAAAGTACTTATGGGCTCAAAACGGACGCCGTGTGCAAAAGTTACGCTCAATTCTTCGTCCCCCGACTCTCCAAGCGTTCCAAATACGCAAGTGCTCATTCTTTCTAAAAATGGCTGAAATTCCTCGTACGTCACGATGAAGTCGTGAGTTCAATCCAAAACGGTCGCTACATTTCTGAAAAGTAATTATTGGCCCAAAACGGACGCCGTTTTCAAAAGTTACGCTCGATTCTTCGAACGCGGACTATCCAAGCTCTTCAAATATTCAAGTGCTCATTCTTTCGAAAAATGGCCGAAATCCCTCATACGTCACACCGAAGTGGTGACTTCAATCTAAAATGGTCGCTACATTTCCAAAAAGTACTTATTGGCCCAAAACGGACATCGTGTGCGAAAGTTAAGCCCAATTCTACGTACGTCGACAATCCGAGCATTCCAAATTTGAAAGTGCTCATTCTTTCAAAAAATGGCCAAAATCCCTCGTACGTCATGACGAAGTTGTGAGATCAATCCAAAATGGTCACTACATTTTCAAAAAGTACTTATGGGCCCAAAAAGGACAACGTGTGCAAAAGTTACGCTCAATTCTTCTTAAGCCGACTCTCCAAGCGTTCCAAATATGCAAGTGCTCATTCTTTCGAAAAATGGCCAAAATCCCTCGTATGTCACGATGAAGCCATGACTTCAATCCAAAATGGTTACTACATTTCCAAAAAGTACTTATTGGCCCAAAACGGACACCGTGTGCGAAAGTTACGCTCAATTCTACGTACGCCGACAATCCGAGCATTCCAAATTTGAAAGTGCTCATTCTTTCGAAAAATGGCCAAAATCCCTCTTACGTCATGACGAAGTTATGAGTTCAATCCAAAATGGTCACTACATTTTCAAAAAGTACTTATGGGCCCAAAAAGGACAACGCTTGCAAAAGTTACGCTCAATTCTTCTTACGCCGACTCTCCAAGCGTTCCAAATATGCAAGTGCTCATTCTTTCGAAAAATGGCTGAAATCCGTCGTACGTCACGATGAAGTCGTGAGTTCAATCCAAAACGGTGGCTACATTTCCGAAAAGTACTTATGGGCCCAAATCGGACGTCGTTTTCAAAAGTTACGCTCGATTCTACGAACGTGGACAATCCAAGCGCTCCAAATATGCAAGTGCTCATTCTTTCGAAAAATGGCCGAAGTCCCTCTTACATCATGACGAAGTTTTGAGTTCAATCCAAAACGGTCGCGACAGTTCAAAAAAGTACTTATGGGCCCAAAACGGACGCCGTGTGCAAAAGTTATGCTCAATTCTTCATACGCCGACTTTCCAAGCGTTCCAAATATGCAAGTGCTCATTCTTTCGAAAAATGGCCAAAATCCCTCATACGTCATGACGAAGTGGTGAGTTCAATCCAAAATGGTCGCTGCATATCCAAAAAGTAGTTATGGGCCCAAAATGGATACCGTGTACAAAAGTTATGCTCAATTCTTCGTGCGCCGACAACCCGAGCATTCCAAATTTGAAAGTGCTCATTCTTTTGAAAAATGGCGAAATCCTTTGTACGTCACGATGAAGTGGTGAGTTCAATCCAAAACGGTCGCTGTATTTCGAAAAAGTATTTATGGGCCCAAAACGGACACCGTGTGCAAAAGTTTGCTCAATTCTTCGTACGCCGGCTCTCCAAGCATTCCAAATATGCAAGTGCTCATTCTTTCTAAAAATGACTGAAATCCCACGTAAGTCACGACGAAGTGGTGAGTTCAATCCAAAACGGTCGCTACATTTCAAAAATGTACTTATAGGCCCAAAACGGACACCGTGTGCAAAAGTCACGCTCAATTCTTCGAACGCCGACTCTCCAAGCGTTCCAAATATGTAAGTGCTCATTCTTTCTAAAAAGGGCTAAAATCCCTAGTACGTCACGATGAAGTCGTGAGTTCAATCCAAAACGGTCGCTACATTTCTGAAAAGTACTTATGGGCCCAAAACGGACGTCGTTTTCAAAAGTTACGCTCGATTCTACGAACGTGGACAATCCAAGCGCTCCAAATATGAAAGTGATCATTCTTTCGAAAAATGGCCGAAATCCCTGTTACGTCACGACGAAGTGCTGAGTTAAATCCTAAACAGTCGCTGCATTTCCAAAAAGTACTTATGGGCCCAAAATGGACACCATGTGCAAAAGTTGCGCTCAATTCTTCTTACGCCGAAAATCCAAGCGTTCCAAATATGCAAGTGCTCATTCTTTCGAAAAATGGCCGAAATTCCTCATACGTCACGACGAAGTGGTGAGTTCAATCCAAAACGGTCGCTACATTTCTGCAAAGTACTTATGGGCCCAAAATGGGCGCCGTTTGCAAAAGTTACACTCAATTCTTCGAATGCCGACAATCCGAGCATTCCAAATTTGAAAGTGCTCATTCTTTTGAAAAATGGCCGAAATCCCTCTTACGTCACGATGAAGTGGTGAGTTCAATCCAAAACGGTCGTTGCATTTCCAAAAAGTACTTATGGGCCCAAAACAGACACAGTGTGCAAAAGTTACGCTCAATTCTTCTTACGCCGACAATCCAAGCGTTCCAAATATGCAAGTGCTCATTCTTTCGAAAAATGGCCAAAATCCCTCATACGTCACGACGAAGTGGTGAGTTCAATCCAAAACGGTCGCTACATTTCCAAAAAGTTCTTATGGGCCCAAAATTGACGCCGTTTGCAAAAGTTACGCTCAATTCTTCGAACGCCGACAATCCGAGCATTCCAAAGATGAAAGTGCTCATTCTTTTGAAAAATGGCCAAAATCCCTCTTACGTCACGACGAAGTGGTGATTTCAATCCAAAACGGTCGCTGCATTTCCAAAAAGTACTTATGGGCCCAAAACAGACACCGTGTGCAAAAGTTATGCTCAATCCTTCATACGCCGACTCTCCAAGCGTTCCAAATATACAATTGCTCATTCTTTCTAAAAATGTCTGAAATCCCTCGTACATCATGATGAAGTCGTGAGTTCAATCCAAAACGGTCGCTACATTTCCAAAAAGTACTTATGGGCCCAAAACGGACACCGTGTACGAAAGTTACGCTCAATTCTACGTACGCCTACAATCCGAGCATTCGAAATTTGAAAGTGCTCATTCTTTCTAAAAATGGCCAAAATCCCTCGTACGTCACGACGAAGTTGAGAGTTCAATCCAAAATGGTCACTACATTTTCAAAAAGTACTTATGGGCCCAAAAAGGACAACGCGTGCAAAAGTTACGCTCAATTCTTCTTACGCCGACTCTCCAAGCGTTCCAAATATGCAAGTGCTCATTCTTTCAAAAAATGGCCGAAATCCCTCGTACGTCACGATGAAGTCGTGACTTCAATCCAAAATGGTCGCTACATTTCCAAAAAGTACTTATTGGCCCAAAACGGACACCGTGTGCAAAAGTCACGCTCAATTCTTTTTACGCCGACTCTCCAAGCGTTCCAAATATGCAAGTGCTCATTCTTTCAAAAAATGGCTGAAATCCCTCATACGTCATGACGAAGTCGTGACTTCAATCCAAAACGGTCGTTACATTTCTGCAAAGTACTTATCGGCCCAAAATGGACGCCGTTTGCAAAAGTTACGCTCAATTCTACGTACGCCGACGATCCAAGCGTTCTAAATATGCACGTGATCATTCTTTGGAAAAATGGCAGAAATCCCTCATACGTCATGATGAAGTGGTGAGTTCAATCCAAAACGATCGCTGCATTTCCAAAAAGTACTTTTGGGCCCAAAATGGACACCGTGTGCAAAAGTTCGCTCAATTCGTCGTACGCCGACACTCCAAGCTTTCAAAATATGCAAGTGCTCATTCTTTCTAAAAATGGCTGAAATCCCTCGTACGTCACGATGAAGGCATGAGTTCAATCTAAAATGGTCGCTACATTTCTGCAAAGTACTTATGGGCTCAAAATGGACGCCGTTTGCAAAAGTTACACTCAATTCTTCGAATGCCGACTCTCCAAGCGTTCTAAATATACAATGCTCATTCTTTCGAAAAATGGCCGAAATCCCTCATACGTCACGATGAAGTGGTGAGTTCAATCCAAAACGGTCGCTACATTTCCAAAAAGTTCTTATGGGCCCAAAACGGACACGTGTGCAAAAGTTATGCTCAACTCTTCGTACGCCGACTCTCCTAGCGTTCCAAATATACAAGTGCTCATTCTTTCAAAAAATGGCCAAAATCCCTCGTACGCCACGATGAAGTCATGACTTCAATCCAAAACGGTCGCTACAATTTCGAAAAGTACTTATGGGCCCAAAATTGACGCCGTTTGCAAATGTTACGCACAATTCTTCGAAGGCCGACTCTCACAGCGTTCCAAATATGCAAGTGCTCATTCTTTCTAAAAATGGCTGAAATCCCTCGTATGTCATGATGAAGTCGTGAGTTCAATACAAAACGGTTGCTAAATTCCTGAAAAGTACTTATGGGCCCAAAACGGACGCCGTTTTCAAAAGTTACGCTCGATTCTTTGAACGCGGACAATCCAAGCGGTCCAAATATGCAAGTGCTCATTCTTTCGAAAAATGGCCGAAATCCCTCTTACGTCACGATGAAGTGCTGAGTTCAATCCTAAACGGTCGCTGCATTTCCAAAAAGTACTTATGGGCCCAAAACGGACACTGTGTGCAAAAGTTACGCTCAAATCTTCGTACGCCGACTCTCCAAGCGTTCCAAATATGCAAGTGCTCATTCTTTCGAAAAATGGCCGAAATCCCTCTTACGTCACGATGAAGTGCTGAGTTCAATCCTAAACGGTCGCTGCATTTCTAAAAAGTACTTATGGGCCCAGAACGGACACCGTGTGCAAAAGTTATGCTCAATTCTTCGTACGCCGACAATCCAAGCATTCCAAAGATGCAAGTGCTCATTCTTTCGCAAAATGGCCGAAATCCCTCTTACGTCACGATGAAGTGCTGAGTTCAATCCTAAACGGTCGCTGCAACACCGTGTGCAAAAGTTACGCTCAAATCTTCGTACGCCGAAAAATAGCCGAAATCCCTCATACGTCACGACGAAGTTGTGAGTTCAATCCAAAATGGTCGCTACATTTCCAAAAAGTACTTATGGGCCCAAAAAGGACAACCCGTGCAAACGTTACGCTCAATTCTTCTTACGTCGACTCTCCAAGCGTTCCAAATATGCAAGTGCTCATTCTTTCAAAAAATGGCCGAAATCCCTTGTACGTCACGATGAAGTCGTGACTTCAACCCAAAATGGTTGCTACATTTCTGCAAAGTACTTATGGGCCCAAAACGGACGTCGTTTGCAAAAGTTACGCTCAATTTTTCAAACGTCGACTCCCCAAGTGCTCTAAATATACAAGTGCTTATTCTTTCGAAAAATGGCCATAATCCCTCATACGTCACGGCAAAGTGGTGAGTTCAGTCCAAAACGGTCACTGCATTTCCAAAAATTACTTACGGGCCCAAAACGGACATCGTGTGCAAAATTTACGCTCAATTCTTCGTACGCCGACAATCCAAGCATTTCTAAATATGCAAGTGCTCATTCTTTCGAAAAATGGCCAAAATCCCTCATACGTCACGATGAGGTGGTGAGTTCAATCCAAAACGGTCGCTACATTTCTGAAAAGTTCTTATGGGTCCAAAACGAACACCGTGTGCAAAAGTTACGCTCAACTCTTCTTACGCCGACTCTCCAAGCGTTCCAAATATGCAAGTGCTCATTCTTTTGAAAAATGGCCAAAATCCCTCGTACACCACGATGAAGTCAAGACTTCAATCTAAAACGGTCGCTACGTTTTCGAAAATACTTATGGGCCCAAAATGGACGCCGTTTGCAAAAGTCACGCACAATTCTTCGAACGTCGACAATCCGAGCATTCCAAATTTGCAAGTGCTCATTCTTTTGAAAAATGGCTGAAATCCCTTGTACGTCACGACGAAGTGGTGAGTTCAATCCAAAACGGTCGCTACATTTCAAAAAAGTACTTATGGGCCTAAAACGGACACCGTGTGCAAAAGTTACGCTCAATTCTTCGTCCCCCGACTCTCCAAGCGTTCCAAATATGCAAGTGCTCATTCTTTTGAAAAATGGCTGAAATCCCTTGTACGTCACGACGAAGTGGTGAGTTCAATCCAAAACGGTCGCTACATTTCCAAAAAGTACTTATGGGCCTAAAACGGACACCGTGTGCAAAAGTTACGCTCAATTCTTCGTCCCCCGACTCTCCAAGCGTTCCAAATATGCAAGTGCTCATTCTTTTGAAAAATGGCTGAAATCCCTTGTACGTCACGACGAAGTGGTGAGTTCAATCCAAAACGGTCGCTACATTTCCAAAAAGTACTTATGGGCCTAAAACGGACACCGTGTGCAAAAGTTACGCTCAATTCTTCGTCCCCCGACTCTCCAAGCGTTCCAAATATGCAAGTGCTCATTCTTTCGAAAAATGGCTGAAATCCCTCATACGTCACGACGAAGTGGTGAGTTCAATCCAAAAGGGTCGCTACATTTCCAAAAAGTACTTATTGGCCCAAAACGGACACCATGTGCAAAAGTTACGCTCAATTCTTCGTACGTCGACAATTCAAGTGTTCTAAATATGCAAGTGCTCATTCTTTCGAAAAATGGCCGAAATCCTTCATACGTCACGACGAAGTGGTGAGTTCAATCCAAAACGGTCGCTACATTTCCAAAAAGTTCTTATGGGCCCAAAACGGATACCGTGTGCAAAAGTTACGCTCAACTCTTCGTACCCCGACAATTCAAGCGTTCTAAATATGCAAGTGCTCATTCTTTTGAAAAATGGCCGAAATCCCTCGTACGTCATGACGAAGTGGTGAGTTCAATCCATAACGATCGCTACATTTTCAAAAAGTTCTTATGGGCCCAAAACGGACACCGTGTGCAAAAGTTACGCTCAACTCTTCGTACGCCGACTCTCCAAGCGTTCCAAATATGCAAGTGCTCATTCTTTTGAAAAATGGCCAAAATCTCTCGTATGCCACGGTGAAGTCATGACTTCAATCCGAAATGGTCGCTACATTACCGAAAAGTACTTATGGGCTCAAAATGGACATCGTTTGCAAAAGTTACGCACAATTCTTCGAACGTCGACAGTCCGAGCATTCCAAATTTTAAAGTGCTCATTCTTTTGAAAAATGGCCGAAATCCCTCGTACGTCACGATGAAGTGGTGAGTTCAATCCAAAACGGTCGCTGCATTTCCAAAAAGCACATATGGGCCCAAAATGGACAACGTGTGCAAAAGTTACGCTCAAATCTTCATACGCCGACTCTCCAAGCGTTCCAAATATGCAAGTGCTCATTCTTTCTAACAATGGCTAAAATCCCTCGTACATCACGATGAAGTCATGAGTTCAATCCAAAACGGTCACTACATTTTCAAAAAGTACTTATGGGCCCAAAATGGACACCGTGTGCAAAAGTTACACTCAATTCTTCATACGTCGACTCTCCAAGCGTTCCAAACATGTAAGTGCTCATTCTTTCGAAAAGTGGCTGAAATCCCTCATTCGTCACGACGAAGTGGTGAGTTCAACCGAAAATGGTCGCTACATTCCCAAAATGTACTTATGGGCCCAAACCGTACACAATGTGCAAAAAGTTACGTTCAATTCATCGTGCGCCGACACTCCGAGAATTCCAAATTTGAAAGTGCTCATTCTTTCGAAAAATGGTAGAAATCCCAAGTACGTCACAACGAAGTTGTGAGTTCAATCCAAAATGGTCGCTACATTTCCAAAAAAGTAATTATGGGACCAAAACAGACACCGTGTGCAAAAGTTACGCTCAATTCTTCTTACGCCGACTCTCCAAGCGTTCCAAATATGCAAGTGCTCATTCTTTTGAAAAATGGCTGAAATCCCTCATTCTTCATGATGAAGTGGTGAGTTCAATCCAAAACGGTCGTTGCATTTCCAAAAAGTACTTATGGGTCCAAAACGGACACCGTGTGCAAAAGTTACGCTCAATTCTTCATACGCCGACTCTCCAGGCGCTCGAAATATGCAAGTGCTCATTCTTTCTAAAAATGGTTGAAATCCCTCGTACGTCATGATGAAGTCATGAGTTCAATCCAAAACGGTCGCCACATTTCCAAAAAGTACTTATGGACCCAAAACGGACACCGTGTACAAAAGTTACGCTCAATTCTTCGTACGCCGACTCTCCAAGCGTTCGAAATAAGCAAGTGCTCATTCTTTCGAAAAATGGCCGAAATCCATCATACGTTACGACGAAGTGGTGAGTTCAATCCAAAACGGTCGCTACATTTCTGTAAAGTACTTATGGGTCCAAAACGGACACCGTGTGCAAAAGTTACGCTCAATTCTTGGTACGCTGACAATCCGAGCATTCCAAATTTTAAAGTGCTCATTCTTTTAAAAAATGGCCAAAATCCCTCGTACGTCACGACAAAGTGGTGAGTTCAATCCAAAACGGTCGCTGCATTTCCAAAATGTACTTATAGGCCCAAAACAGACACCGTGTGCAAAAGTTAGCTCGATTCTTCACACGCCGACTCTCCAAGCGTTCCAAATATGCAAGTGCTCATTCTTTCGAAAAATGGCCGAAATCCTTCATACGTCATGACGAAGTGGTGAGTTCAATCCAAAATGGTCGCTACATTTCCAAAAAGTACTTATGGGCCCAAAACGAACACAGTGTCCAGAAGTTACGGTCAATTCTTCGTACGTCAACAATCCGAGCATTCCAAATTTGAAAGTGCTCATTCTTTTGAAAAATGGCCAAAATCCCTCGTACGTCACGACGAAGTGGTGAGTTCAATCCAAAATGGTCGCTACATTTCCAAAACGTACTTATGGGCCCAAAACGGACACAGTGTGCAGAACTTATGCTCAATTCTTCGTACGTCAACAATCCGAGCATTCCAAATTTGAAAGTACTCATTCTTTTGAAAAATGACCAAAATCCCTCGTACGTCACGACGAAGTGGTGAGTTCAATCCAAAACGGTCACTACATTTCCAAAAAGTAATTATGGGCCCAAACGGACACCGTGTGCAAAAGTTACGCTCAATTCTTCATACGCCGACTCTCCAAGCGTTCTAAATATGCAAGTGCTCATTCTTTTGAAAAATGGCTGAAATCCCTCATTCTTCACAATGAAGTGGTGAGTTCAATCCAAAACGGTCGCTGCATTTCCAAAAAGTACTTATGGGTCCAAAACGGACACCGTGTGCAAAAGTTACGCTCAATTCTTCATACGCCGACTCTCCAGGCGCTCGAAATATGCAAGTGCTCATTCTTTCTAAAAATGGTTGAAATCCCTCGTATGTCATGATGAAGTCGTGAGTTCAATCCAAAACGGTCGCTACATTTCCAAATAGTACTTATGGACCCAAAACGGACACCGTGTACGAAAGTTACGCTCAATTCTTCGTATGCCGACTCTACAAGCGTTTGAAATAAGCAAGTGCTCATTCTTTCGACAAATGGCCGAAATCCATCATACGTCACGATGAAGTGGTGAGTTCAATCCAAAACGGTTGCTACATTTCTGCAAAGTACTTATGGGTCCAAAACGGACACCGTGTGCAAAAGTTACGCTCAATTCTTGGTACGCTGACAATCCAAGCATTCCAAATTTTAAAGTGCTCATTCTTTTAAAAAATAGCCAAAATCCCTCGTACGTCACGACAAAGTAGTGAGTTCAATCCAAAACGGTCGCTGCATTTCCAAACAGTACTTATAGGCCCAAAACGGACACCGTGTGCAAAATTTAGCTCGATTCTTCACACGCCGACTCTCCAAGCGTTCCAAATATGCAAGTGCTCGTTCTTTTGAAAAATGGCCGAAATCTGTCATACGTCACGACGAAGTGGTGAGTTCAATCCAAAATGGTCGCTACATTTCCAAAAAGTACTTATGGGCCCAAAACGGGCACAGTGTGCAGAAGTTACGCTCAATTCTTCGTACGTCAACAATCCGAGCATTCCAAATTTGAAAGTGCTCATTCTTTTGAAAAATGGCCAAAATCCCTCGTACGTCACGATGAAGTGGTGAGTTCAATCCAAAACGGTCGTTACATTTCCAAAAAGTAATTATGGGCCCAAAACGGACACCGTGTGCAAAAGTTACGCTCAATTCTTCGTACGCCGACTCTCCAAGCGTTCCAAATATGCAAGTGCTCATTCTTTCTAAAAATGGCTGAAATCCCTCGTACGTCACGATGAAGTCATGAGTTCAATCCATAACGGTCGCTACATTTCTTAAAAATACTAATGGGCCCAAAACGGACGCCGTTTTCAAAAGTTACGCTCGATTCTTCGAACGCGGAAAATCCATGTGCTCCAAATATGCCAGTGCTCATTCTTTTGAAAAATGGCCGAAATCCCTCTTACGTTATAACAAAGTGCTGAGTTCAATCCAAAACGATCGCTACATTCCCAAAAAGTACTTATGGGCCCAAAACGGACGCGGTGTGCAAAAGTTACGCTCAATTCTTCTTATGCCGACAATCCAAGCATTCCAAATATGAAAGTACTCATTCTTTCGAAAAATGATGGAAATCCCTCGTACGTCACGATGAAGTTGTGAGTTCAATCCAAAACGGTCGCTACATTTCCAAAAAGTACTTATGGTCTTAAAAAGGACAAGGCGTGCAAAAGTTACGCTCAATTCTTCTTACGCCGACTCTCCAAGCGTTCCAAATATGCAAGTGCTCATTCTTCCGAAAAATGTCCGAAATCCCTCGTACGGCACGACAAAGTCGTGACTTCAATCCAAAATGGTCGCTACAATTCTGCAAAGTACTTAGGGGCCCAAAATGGACGCCGTTTGCAAAAGTTACGTTCAATTCTTCGAACGCCGACTCTCCAAGCGCTCTAAATATACAAGTGCTCATTCCTTCGAAAAATGGTCGAAATCCCTCATACGTCACGACGAAGTAGTGAGATCAATCTAAAAGGGTCGCTACATTTCCAAAAAGTGCTTATGGGACCAAAACGGACACCGTGTGCAAAAGTTACGCTCAATTCTTCGCACGCCGACAATTCAAGCATTCCAAATATGCAAGTGCTCATTCTTTCAAAAAATGGCTAAAATCCCTCATACGTCACGATGAAGTAGTGATTTCAATCCCAAACGGTCGCTACATTTCCAAAAAGTACTTATGGGCCCAAAATGGACACCGTGTGCAAAAGTTACGCTCAATTCTTCGTACGCCGACTCTCCAAGCGTTCCAATTATGTAAGTGCTCATTCTTTCAAAAAATGGCCAAAATCCCTCATACGTCACGACGAAGGGGTGAGTTCAATCCAAAACGGTCGCTGCATTTTCAAAAAGTACTTATGGTCCCAAAACGGACACCATGTGCAAAAGTTACGCTTAATTTTTCGTATGCCGACTCTCCAAGCGTTCCAAATATCTAAGTGCTCATTCTTTCTAAAAATGGCTAAAATCCCTCGTACGTCATGATGAAGTCATGAGTTCAATCCAAAACGGTCGCTACATTTCTGAAAAGTACTTATGGGCCTAAAACGGACGCCATTTTCAAAAGTTACGCTCGATTCTTCGAACGCGGACAATCCAAGCTCTCCAAATATGCAAGTTCTCATTCTTTCAAAAAATGGCCAAAATCCCTCTTACGTTACGACAAAGTTTTGAGTTCAATCCAAAACGGTCTCTATATTTCCAAAAAGTACTTATGGGCCCAAAACGGACACCGTGTGCAAAAGTTACGCTCAATTCTTCGTACGCCGACTCTCCAAGCGTTCCAAATATGCAAGTGCTCATTCTTCCGAAAAATGTCTGAAATGCCTCGTACGGCACGACAAAGTCGTGACTTCAATCCAAAATGGTCGCTACAATTCTGCAAAGTACTTAGGGGCCCAAAATGGACGCCGTTTGCAAAAGTTACGCTCAATTCTTCGAGCGCTGACTCTCCAAGCGCTCTAAATATACAAGTGTTCATTCCTTCGAAAAATGGTCGAAATCCCTCATACGTCACGACGAAGTGGTGAGATCAATCTAAAAGGGTCGCTACATTTCCAAAAAGTGCTTATGGGACCAAAACGGACACAGTGTCCAAAAGTTACGCTCAATTCTTCGCACGCCGACAATCCAAGCATTCCAAATATGCAAGTGCTCATTCTTTTGAAAAATGGCCGAAATCCCTCATACGTCACGATGAATTAGTGATTTCAATCCCAAACGATCGCTACATTTCCAAAAAGTACTTATGGGACCAAAACGGACACCATGCGCAAAAGTTACGCTCAGTTCTTCGTACGCCGACAATCCAAGCGTTCTAAATATGCAAGAGCTCATTCTTTCGAAAAATGGCCGAAATCCCTCATACGTCACAACGAAGTGGTGAGTTCAATCCAAAACGGCCGCTACATTTCCAAAAAGTACTTGTGGGCCCAAAACGGACACCGTGTGCAAAAGTTATGCTCAATTCTTCGTACGCCGACTCTCCTAGTGTTCCAAATATACAAGTGCTCATTCTTTCGAAAAATGGCCAAATTCCCTCATACGTCACGACGAAGGGGTGAGTTCAATCCAAAACGGTCGCTGCATTTTCAAAAAGTACTTATGGTCCCAAAACGGACACAGTGTGCAAAAGTTACGCTCAATTCTTCGTACGCTGACTCTCCAAGCGTTCCAAATATGTAAGTGCTCATTCTTTCTAAAAATGGCTGAAATCCCTCGTACGTCACGATGAAGTCATGAGTTCAATCCAAAACGGTCGCTACATTTCTGAAAAGTACTTATGGGCCCAAAACGAACGCCGTTTTCAAAAGTTACGTTTGATTCTTCGAACACGGACAATCCAAGCTCTCCAAATATGCAAGTTCTCATTCTTTCAAAAAATGGCCAAAATCCCTCTTACGTCATGACGAAGTGGTGAGTTCAATCCAAAACGGTCGCTACATTTTCAAAAAGTTCTTATGGGCCCAAAACGGACACCGAGTGCAAACGTTACGCTCAACACTTCGTACGCCGACTCTCCAAGCGTTCCAAATATGCAAGTGCTCATTCTTTTGAAAAATGGCCAAAATCTCTCGTACGCCACGGTGAAGTCATGACTTCAATCCGAAACGGTCGCCACATTACCGAAAAGTACTTATGGGCTCAAAATGGACGTCGTTTGCAAAAGTTACGCACAATTCTTCGAACGTCGACAATCTAAGCCTTCCAAATTTTAAAGTGCTCATTCTTTTGAAAAATGGACAAAATCCCTCGTACGTCACAAGGAAGTGGTGAGTTCAATCCAAAACGGTTGCTGCATTTCCAAAAAGCACTTATGGGCCAAAAACGGACACCGTGTGCAAAAGTTACGCTCAAATCTTCGTACCCCGACTCTCCAAGCGTTCCAAATATGCAAGTGCTCATTCTTTCTAAAAATGGCTGAAATCCCTCGTACATCACGATGAAGTCTTGAGTTTAATCCAAAACGGTCACTATATTTCCAAAAAGTACTTATGGGCCCAAAACGGACACCGTGTGCAAAAGTTACGCTCAATTCTTCGTACGTCGACTCTCCAAGCGTTCCAAATATGCAAGTGCTCATTCTTTCGAAAAATGGCTGAAATCCCTCATAAGTCACGATGAAGTGGTGAGTTCAATCGAAAATGGTCGCTACATTTCCAAAATGTACTTATGGGCCCAAAACGGACACCATGTGCAAAATGTGCAAAAGTTACGCTCAATTCTTTGTACGCTGACTCTCCGAGCGTTCCAAATATGCAAGTGCTCATTCTTTCGATAAATGGCTGAAATCCCTCATTCGTCACGATGAAGTAGTGAGTTCAATCCAAAACGGTCGCTGCATTTCCAAAAAGTACTTATGGGTCCAAAACGGACACCGTGTGCAAAAGTTACATTCAATTCTTCATACGCCGACTCTCCAAGCGCTCGAAATATGCAAGTGCTCATTCTTTCTAAAAATGGTTGAAATCCCTCGTACGTCATGATGAAGTCATGAGTTCAATCCAAAACGGTCGCTACATTTCCAAAAAGTACTTATGGACCCAAAACGAACACCGTCTACAAAAGTTACGCTCAATTCTTCGTACGCCGACTCTCCAAGCGTTCGAAATAAGCAAGTGCTCATTCTTTCAAAAAATGGCTGAAATCTATCATACGTCACGACAAAGTGGTGAGTTCAATCCAAAATGGTCGCTACATTTCTGCAAAGTACTTGTGGGTCCAAAACGGACACCGTGTGCAAAAGTTACGCTCAATTCTTAGTACGCAGACAATCCGAGCATTCCAAATTTGAAAGTGCTCATTCTTTTAAAAAATGGCCAAAATCCCTCGTACGTCACGACGAAGTGGTGAGTTCAATCGAAAACGGTCGCTGCATTTCCAAAAAGTACTTATAGGCCCAAAATGGACACTGTGTGCAAAAGTTAGCTCAATTCTTCCCACGCCGACTCTCCAAGCGTTCCGAATATGCAAGTGCTCGTTCTTTCGAAAAATGGCCGAAATCCATCATACGTCACGACGAAGTGGTGAGTAAAATCCAAAATGGTCGCTACATTTCCAAAAAGTACTTATGGGCCCAAAACGGACACAATGTACACAAGTTACGCTCACTTCTTCGTACGTCGACAATCCGAGCATTCCAAATTTGAAAGTGCTCATTCTTTTGAAAAATGGCCAAAATCCCTCGTACGTCATGATGAAGTTGTGAGTTCAATCCAAAACGGTCGCTACATTTGCAAAAAGTAATTAATGGCCCAAAACGGACACCGTGTGCAAAAGTTACACTCAGTTCTTCGTACGCCGACTTTCCAAGCGTTCCAAATATGCAAGTGCTCATTCTTTCTAAAAATGGCTGAAATCCCTCGTACGTCACGATGAAGTCGTGAGTTCAATCCAAAACGGTCGCTACATTTTTGAAAAGTACTTATGGGCCCAAAACGGGTGCCGTTTTCAAAAGTTACGCTCGATTCTTCGAACGCGGAAAATCGATGCACTCCAAATATGCCAGGGCTCATTCTTTCGAAAAATGGCCAAAATCCCTCTTACGTCATGACAAAGTGCTGAGTTCAATCCAAAACGGTCGCTACATTTCCAAAAAGTACTTATGGGCCCAAAACGGACACCGTGTGCAAAAGTTACGCTCAATTCTTCTTACGCCGACAATCCAAGCTTTCCAAATACGTAAGTGCTCATTCTTTCGAAAAATTGCTGAAATCCCTCATACATCACAAAGAAGTGGTGAGTTCAATCCAAAACGATCGCTACATTTCCAAGAAGTACTTATGGGCCCAAAACGGACACCGTGTGCAAAAGTTACGATCAATTCTTCTTACGACGACAATCCAAGCGTTCCAAATATGCAAGTGCTCATTCTTTCGAAAAATGGCCCAAATCTCTCATACGTCACGACAAAGTGGAGTTCAATCCAAAACGGTCGCTACATTTCGAAAAAGTACTTATGGGCCCAAAACAGACACCGTATGCAAAAGTTGCGCTCAATTCTTCGTACGCCGACAATCCGAACATTCCAAATTTGAAGGTGCTCATTCTTTTGAAAAATGACCAAAATCCCTCGTACGTCACGATGAAGTTGTGAGTTCAATCCAAAATGGTTGCTACATTTCCAAAAAGTACTTATGGGCCCAAAAAGGACAAGGCGTGCAAAAGTTACGCTCAATTCTTCTTACGCCAACTCTCCCAGCATTCCAAATATGCAAGTGCTCATTCTTTCGAAAAATATCTGAAATCCCTCGTACGGCACGACAAAGTCGTGACTTCAATCCAAAATGGTTGCTACATTTCTGCAAAGTACTTAGGGGCCCAAAACGGACGCCGTTTGCAAAAGTTACGTTCAATTCTTCGAACGCCGACTCTCCAAGCCCTCTAAATATACAAGTGCTCATTCCTTCGAAAAATGGCCAAAATCCCTCATACGTCACGATGAAGTGGTGAGTTCAATCTAAAACGGTCGCTACATTTCCAAAAAGTGCTTATGGGACTAAAACGGACACCGTGTGCAAAAGTTACGCTCAATTCTTCGCACGCCGACAATTCAAGCATTCCAAATATGCAAGTGCTCATTCTTTCGAAAAATTGCAAAAATCCCTCATACGTCATGATGAAGTGGTGATTTCAATCCCAAACGGTCGCTGCATTTCCAAAAAGTACTTATGGGCCCAAAACGGACACCGTGTGCAAATGTTACGCTCAATTTTTCGTACGCCGACTCTCCAAGCGTTCCAAATATGCAAGTGCTCATTCTTTCCAAAAATTGCCAAAATCCCTCATACGTCAAGATGAAGGGGTGAGTTCAATCCAAAATGGTCGCTGCATTTTCAAAAAGTACTTATGGTCCCAAAACGGACACCGTGTGCAAAAGTTACGCTCAATTCTTCGTACGCCGACTCTCCAAGCGTTCCAAATATGTAAGTGCTCATTCTTTCTAAAAATGGCCAAAATCCCTCGTACGTCACGATGAAGTCATGAGTTCATTCCAAAACGGTCGCTACATTTCTGAAAAGTACTTATAGGCCCAAAACGGACGCCATTTTCAAAAGTTACGCTCGATTCTTCAAACACGGACAATCTAAGCTCTCCAAATATGCAAGTTCTCATTCTTTCGAAAAATGGCCAAAATCCCTCTTATGTTACGATGAAGTTTTGTGTTCAATCCAAAACGGTCGCTATATTTCCAAAAAGTACTTATGGGCCCAAAACGGACACCGTGTGCAAAAGTTATTCTCAATTCTTCGTACGCCGACTCTCCAAGCGTTCCAAATATGCAAGTGCTCGTTCTTTCGAAAAATGGCTGAAATCCCGCGTACGTCATGATAAAGTCGTGACTTCAATCCAAAACGGTTGCTACATTTCTGCAAAGTACTTCTGGGCCCAAAAAGGACGCCTTTTGCAAAAGTTATTCTCAATGCTTCGAACGCTGACTCTCCAAGCGATCTAAATATACAAGTGCTCATTCTTTCAAAAAATGGTCGAAATCCGTCATACGTCATGACGAAGTGGTGAGTTCAATCCAAAATGGTCGCTACATTTCCAAAAAGTACTTATAGGACCAAAACGGACACCATGCGCAAAAGTTACGCTCAATTCTTCGTACGCCGACAATCTAAGCGTTCTAAATATGCAAGTGCTCATTCTTTCGAAAAATGGCCGAAACCCCTCATACGTCACGACGAAGTGGTGAGTTCAATCCAAAATGGCCGCTACATTTCCAAAAGTACTTGCGGGCCCAAAACGGACACCGTGTGCAAAAGTTACGCTCAATTCTTCGTGCGTCGACTCTCCAAGCGTTCCAAATATGTAAGTGCTCATTCTTTCTAAAAATGGTTGAAATCCCTTGTACGTCACGATGAAGTCGTGAGTTCAATCCAAAACGGTCGCTACATTTCTGAAAATTACTTATGGGCCCAAAACGGA
Organism: Olea europaea var. sylvestris; assembly: GCF_002742605.1. Lineage (NCBI taxonomy): Eukaryota > Viridiplantae > Streptophyta > Magnoliopsida > Lamiales > Oleaceae > Olea > Olea europaea. Next base: position 49,942 of record NW_019249592.1, read on the forward strand.
TGCCGTTTTCAAAAGTTATGCTCGATTCTTCGAACACGGACAATCCAAGCTCTCCAAAAATGCAAGTTCTCATTCTTTCAAAAAATGGCTGAAATCCCTCTTACGTCACGACGAAGTTTTGAGTTCAATCTGAAACGGTCGCTACATTTCCAAAAAGTACTTATGGGCTCAAAACGGACACTGTGTGCAAAAGTTACGCTCAATTCTTCGTACGTCGACTCTCCAAGCGTTCCAAAAATGCAAGTGCTCATTCTTTTGAAAAATGGCTGAAATCCCTCATACGTCACGACGAAGTGGGGAGTTCAATCCAAAACGGTCGCTGCATTTCCAAAAAGTACTTATGGGCCCAAAACGGATACCGTGTGCAAAAGTTACGCTCAATTATTCGTACTCCGACAATCCGAGCATTCCAAATTTGAAAGTGCTCATTCTTTTAGAAAATAGCCGAAATCCCTCATACGTCACGACGAAGTGGTGAATTCAATCCAAAATGATCGCTGCATTTCCAAAAAGTACTTATGGGCAAAAACGGACACCGTGTGCAAAAGTTCGCTCAATTCTTCGTACGCCGACTCTCCAAGCGTTCCAAATATGGAAGTGCTCATTCTTTCGAAAAATGGCTGAAATCTCTCATACATCACGACGAAGTGGTGAGTTCAATCCAAAACGGTCGCTGCATTTCCAAAAAGTACTTATGGGCCCAAAACGGACACCGTGTGCAAAAGTTATGCTCAATTCTTCGTATGTCGACTCTCCAAGCGTTCCAAATATGCAAGTGCTCATTCTTTCAAAAAATGGCTAAAATCCCTCATAAGTCATGACGAAGTGGTGAGTTCAATCGAAAATGGTCGCTACATTTCCAAAATGTACTTATGGGCCCAAAACGGACACCATGTATAAAAAGTTACGCTCAATTCATCGTGCACCGACAGTCCGAGAATTCCAAATTTGAAAGTGCTCATTCTTTTGAAAAATGGCCGTAATCCCTCGTACGTCACGACGAAGTTGTGAGTTCAATCCAAAACGGTCGCTACATTTCGAAAAAAGTAATTATGGGCCCAAAACAGACACCGTGTGCAAAAGTTACGTTCAATTCTTCGTACGTCGACTCTCCAAGCGTTCCAAATATGCAAGTGCTCATTCTTTCAAAAAATGGCTGAAATCCCTCATTCGTCAGGATGAAGTGGTGAGTTCAATCCAAAACGGTCGCTGCATTTCCAAAAAGTACTTATGGCTCCAAAACGGACACCGAGTGCAAAAGTTACGTTCAATTCTTCATACGCCGACTCTCCAAGCGCTCGAAATATGCAAGTGCTCATTCTTTCTAAAAATGGTTGAAATCCCTCGTACGTCATGATGAAGTCATGAGTTCAATCCAAAATGGTCGCTACATTTCCAAAAACTACTTATGGACCCAAAACGAACACCGTGTACAAAAGTTATGCTCAATGCTTCGAACGCCGACTCTCCAAGCGATCTAAATATACAAGTGCTCATTCTTTCGAAAAATGGCCAAAATCCATCATACGTCATGACGAAGTGGTGAGTTCAATCCAAAATGGTCGCTACATTTTCAAAAAGTACTTATGGGACCAAAACGGACACCATGTGCAAAAGTTACGCTCAATTCTTCGTACGCCGACAATCCAAGCGTTCTAAATATGCAAGTGCTCATTCTTTCGGAAAATGGTCGAAATCCCTTATACGTCATGACGAAGTGGTGAGTTCAATCCAAAACGGCCGCTACATTTCCAAATAGTACTTGTGGGCCCAAAACGGACACCGTGTGCAAAAGTTACGCTCAATTCTTCGTATACCGACTCCCCAAGCGTTCCAAATATGCAAGTGCTCATTCTTTCAAAAAATGGCCAAAATCCCTCATACGTCACGACGAAGGGGTGAGTTCAATCCAAAATGGTCGCTGCATTTTCAAAAAGTACTTATGGTCCCAAAACGAACACCGTGTGCAAAAGTTACGCTCAATTCTTCGTACGCCGACTCTCCAAGCGTTCCAAATATGTAAGTGCTCATTCTTTCTAAAAATGGCTAAAATCCCTCGTACGTCACGATGAAGTCATGAGTTCAATCCAAAACGGTCGCTACATTTCTGAAAAGTACTTATGGGCCCAAAACGGACGTCGTTTTCAAAAGTTACGCTCGATTCTTTGAACACGGACAATCCAAGCTCTCCAAATATGCAAGTTCTCATTCTTTCAAAAAATGGCCAAAATCCCTCTTACATCACGACGAAGTTTTGAGTTCAATCCAAAACGGTCGCTACATTTCCAAAAAGTAGTTATGGGCCCAAAACGGACACCGTGTGCAAAAGTTACGCTCAATTCTTCGTACGTCGACTCTCCAAGCATTCCAAAAATGCAAGTGCTCATTCTTTTGAAAAATGGCCGAAATCCCTCATACGTCACAACGAAGTGGGGAGTTCAATCAAAAATGGTCACTACATTTCCAAAAAGTACTTATGGGCCCAAAACGGATACCGTGTGCAAAAGTTACGCTCAATTCTTCGTACGCCGACAATCCGAGTATTCCAAATTTGAAAGTGCTCATTCTTTTAAAAAATGGCCGAAGTCACTCATACGTCACGACGAAGTGGTGAGTTCAATCCAAAACAATCACCGCATTTCCAAAATGTACTTATGGGCCAAAAACGGACACCATGTGCAAAAGTTCGCTCAATTCTTCGTACGCCGACTCTCCAAGCGTTCCAAATATGCAAGTGCTCATTCTTTCGAAAAATGGCCGAAATCTCTCATACGTCACGATGAAGTAGTGAGTTCAATCCAAAACGGTCGCTGCATTTCCAAAAAGTACTTATGGGCTCAAAACGGACACCGTGTGCAAAAGTTATGCTCAATTCTTCGTACGTCGACTCTCCAAGCGTTCCAAATATGCAAGTGCTCATTCTTTTGAAAAATGGTCGAAATCCCTCGTACGTTACGACGAAGTGGTGAGTTCAATCCAAAACGGTCACTGCACTTCCAAAAAGTACTTACGGGCCTAAAACGGATATCGTGTGCAAACGTTACGCTCAATTCGTCGTACGTCGAGAATCCACGCATTCCAAATTTGAAAGTGCTCATTCTTTTAAAAAATGGCCTAAATCGTTTGTACGTAACGACGTAGTGGTGAGTTCAATCCAAAACGATCGCTGCATTTTAAAAAAGTACTTATGGGCCCAAAACGGACACCGCGTGCAAAAGTTTGCTCAATTCTTCATACGCCGACTCTCCAAGCGTTCCGAATGTGCAAGTGCTCATTCTTTCGAAAAATGGCCGAAATCCCTCATACGTCACGACGAAGTGGTGAGTTCAATCCCAAACGATCGTTGCTTTTCCAAAAAGTACTTGTGGGCCAAAAATGGAGATCGTGTGCAAAAGTTATGCTCAATTCTTCGTACGCCGACTCTCCCATCGTTCCAAATATGCAAGTGCTCATTCTTTCAAAAATGCCTGAAATACCTCATATGTCATGACGAAGTGGTGATTTCAATCCACAACGGTCGCGCATTTCCAAAAAGTACTTATAGGCCCAAAACGGACACCGTGTGCAAAAGTTATGCTCAATTCTTCGTACATCGACTCTCCAAGCGTTCCAAATATGCAAGTGCTCATTCTTTCGAAAAATGGCCGAAATCCCTCATACATCACTACAAAGGGGTGAGTTCAATCCAAAATGGTCGCCGCATTTCTAAAAAGCACTTATGGGCCAAAAACGGAGACTGTGTGCAAAAGTTACGCTCAATTCTTCGTACACCGACTCTCCAAGCGTTCCAAATATGCAAGTGCTCATTCTTTCTAAAAATGGCTGAAATCCCTCATACGTCACGATGAAGTCGTGAGTTCAATCCAAAACGGTCGCTACATATCTGAAAAGTACTTATGGGCCTAAAACGGACGCCATTTTCAAAAGTTATGCTCGATTCTTCGAACGCGGAAAATCCAAGCACTCCAAATATGCAAGTGCTCATTCTATCGAAAAATGGATGAAATCCCTCGTACGTCATGACAAAGTGCTGAGTTCAATCCAAAACGGTCTCTACATTTCGAAAAAGTACTTATGGGACCAAAATGGACACCGTGCACAAAAGTTATGCTCAATTCTTCGTACGTCGACAATCCAAGCGTTCTAAATATGCAAGTGCTCATTCTTTCGAAAAATGGCTAAAATCCCTCATACGTCACGACGAAGTGGTGAGTTAAATCCAAAACGGTCGCTGCATTTCCAAAAAGTACTTATGGGCCCAAAATACGATATCGTGTGCAAAAGTTACGATCAATTCTTCGTGCGCTGACAATCCGAGCATTCCAAATTTGAAAGTGCTCATTCTTTTAAAAAATGGCTGAAATCCCTCGTACGTCACGATGAAGTGGTGAGTTCAATCCAAAACGATCGCTGCATTTCCATAAAGTACTTATAGGCCCAAAACGGACACCGTGTGCAAAAGTTCGCTCAATTCTTCGTACGCCGACTCTCCAAGCGTTCCAAATATGCAAGTGCTCATTCTTTCGAAAAATGGCTGAAATCCATCATACGTCACGACGAAGTGGTGAGTTCAATCTAAAACGGTCGCTACATTTCGAAAAAGTAGTTATGGGACCAAAATGGACACCGTACGCAAAAGTTACGCTCAATTCTTCGTACGCTGACAATCCAAGCGTTCTAAATATGCAAGTGCTCATTCTTTCGAAAAAACCCCAAAATCCCTCATACGTCACGAGAAGTGGTGTGTTCACCAAAAAGTACTTGTGAGCCCAAAATGGATACCGTGTGCAAAAGTTACGCTCATTTCTACGTACGCCGACTCTCTAAGCATTCCAAATATGCAAGTGCTCATTCTTTCGAAAAATGGCCAAAATCCCTCATACATCACGACGAAGTGATGAGTTCAATCCAAAACGGTCGCTGCATTTCCAAAAAGTACTTATGGGCCCAAAACGGACACCGTGTGCAAAAGTTACGCTCAATTCTTTGTACGCTGACTCTCTAAACGTTCCAAATATGCAAGTGCTCATTCTTTCTAAAAATGGCTGAAATCCCTCGTACATCACGATGAAGTCGTGAGTTCAATCCGAAATGGTCGCGACATTTCTGAAAAGTACTTATGGGCCCGAAACGGACGCCGTTTTCAAAAGTTACGCTCGATTCTTCAAACGCGGACAATCCAAGCTCTCCAAATATGTAAGTGCTCATTCTTTCCAAAAATGGTTGAAATCCCTCCTACGTCAAGATGAAGTTTTGAGTTCAATCTAAAACGGTCACTACATTTCCGAAAAGTACTTATGGGCCCAAAACGGACGCCGTATGCAAAAGTTACGTTCAATTCTTCGTACACCGACACTCCAAGCGTTCCAAATATGCAAGTGCTCATTCTTTCAAAAAATGGCCAAAATCCCTCATACGCCACGATGAAGCCATGACTTCAATCCGAAACGGTCGCTACATTTACGAAATGTACTTATGGGCCCAAAATGGACACCGTTTGCAAAAGTTAAGCACAATTCTTCGAACGCCGACAATCCGAGCATTCCAAAGTTGAAAGTGCTCATTCTTTTGAAAATGGCCAAAATCCCTCGTACGTCATGACAAAATGGTGAGTTCATTCCAAAATGGTCGCTGCATTTCTAAAAAGTACTTATGGGCCCAAAACGGACACCGAGTGCAAAAGTTCGCTCAATTCTTCGTACGCCGACTCCACAAGCGTTCCAAATATACAAGTGGCCATTCTTTCTAAAAATGGTTGAAATCCCTCGTACGTCATGATGAAGTCATGAGGTCAATCCAAAACGGTCTCTACATTTCAAAAAAGTACTTATGGGCCCAAAACGAACACCGTGTGCAAAAGGTCGCTCAATTCTTCGTACGCCGACTCTCCAAGCGTTCCAAATATGCAAGTGCTCATTCTTTCGAAAAATGGCTGAAATCCGTCATACGTCACGACGAAGTGGTGAGTTCAATCTAAAACGGTCGCTACATTTCGAAAAAGTAGTTATGGGACCAAAATGGACACCGTACGCAAAAGTTACGCTCAATTCTTCGTACGCTGACAATCCAAGCGTTCTAAATATGCAAGTGCTCATTCTTTCGAAAAAACCCCAAAATCCCTCATACGTCACGACGAAGTGGTGAGTTCAATCAAAAACGGTCGCTGCATTTCCAAAAAGTACTTATGGACCCAAAACGGACACCGTGTGCAAAAGTTATGTTCAATTCTTCGTACGTCGACTCTCCAAGCGTTCCAAATATGCAAGTGCTCATTCTTTCGAAAAATGACTGAAATCCCTCATACGTCACAACGAAGTGGTGAGTTCAATCCAAAACGGTCGCTGCATTTCCAAAAATTACTTATGGGCCAAAAACGGAGACCGTGTGCAAAAGTTACGCTCAATTCTTCGTACACCGACTCTCCAAGCTTTCCAAATATTCAAGTGGTCATTCTTTCTAAAAATGACTAAAATCCCTCGTATGTCATGATGAAGTCGTGAGTTCAATCAAAAACGGTCGCTACATTTCTGAAAAGTACTTATGGGCCCAAAACGGATGCCGTTTTCAAAAGTTACGCTCGATTCTTCGAACGTGGAAAATCCAAGCGCTCCAAATATGCAAGTGCTCATTCTTTCAAAAAAGTCCAAAATCCCTCTTACGTCACGACGAAGTGCTGAGTTCAATCCAAAACGGTCGCTACATTTTCAAAAAGTACTTATGGGACCAAAATGGACACCGTGTGCAAAAGTTACGCTCAATTCTTCGTACGTCGACTCTCCAAGCGTTCCAAATATTCAAGTGCTCATTCTTTCGAAAAATGGCCAAAATCCCTCATACGTCACGACGAAGTGGTGAGTTCAACCCAAAACGGTCACCGCATTTCCAAAAAGTACTTATGGGCTCAAAACGGATACCGTGTGCAAAAGTTATGCTCAATTCATCGTACGCCGACAATCCGAGCATTCCAAATTTGAAAGTGCTCATTCGTTTAAAAAATGGCCGAAATCCCTCGTACGTCACGACGAAGTGGTGAGTTCAATCCATAACGATCGCTGCATTTCCAAAAAGTACTTATGGGCCCAAAACGGACACCGCGTGCAAAAGGTCGCTCAATTCTTCGTACGCCGACTCTCCAAGCGTTCCAAATATGCAAGTGCTCATTCTTTCGAAAAATGGCTGAAATCCATCATACGTCACGACGAAGTGGTGAGTTCAATCTAAAACGGTCGCTACATTTCGAAAAAGTAGTTATGGGACCAAAATGGACACCGTACGCAAAAGTTACGCTCAATTCTTCGTACGCTGACAATCCAAGCGTTCTAAATATGCAAGTGCTCATTCTTTCGAAAAAACCCCAAAATCCCTCATACGTCATGAGAAGTGGTGTGTTCACCAAAAAGTACTTGTAGGCCCAAAATGGATACCGTGTGCAAAAGTTACGCTCATTTCTACGTACGTCGACTCTCTAAGCATTCCAAATATGCAAGTGCTCATTCTCTCGAAAAATGGCCAAAATCCCTCATACGTCACGACGAAGTGATGAGTTCAATCCAAAACGATCGCTGCATTTCCAAAAAGTACTTATGGGCCCAAAACGGACACCGTGTGCAAAAGTTACGCTCAATTCTTTGTACGCTGACTCTCCAAACGTTCCAAATATGCAAGTGCTCATTCTTTCTAAAAATGGCTGAAATCCCTCGTACGTTACGATGAAGTTGTGAGTTCAATCCGAAACGGTCGCGACATTTCTGAAAAGTACTTATGGGCCCGAAACGGACGTCGTTTTCTAAAGTTACGCTCGATTCTTCAAACGCGGACAATCCAAGCTCTCCAAATATGTAAGTGCTCATTCTTTCAAAAAATGGTTGAAATCCTTCCTACGTCAGGATGAAGTTTTGAGTTCAATCCAAAACGGTCACTACATTTCCGAAAAGTACTTATGGGCCTAAAACGGACGCCGTGTGCAAAAGTTACGTTCAATTCTTCGTACGCCGACACTCCAAGCGTTCCAAATATGCAAGTGCTCATTCTTTCAAAAAATGGCCAAAATCCCTCATACGCTACGATGAAGCCATGACTTCAATCCGAAACGGTCGCTACATTTACGAAAAGTACTTATGGGCCCAAAATGGACACCGTTTGCAAAAGTTAAGCACAATTCTTCGAACGCCGACAATCCGAGCATTCCAAAGTTGAAAGTGCTCATTCGTTTCAAAATGGCCAAAATCCCTCGTACGTCACAACAAAGTGGTGAGTTCATTCCAAAATGGTCGCTGCATTTCCAAAAAGTACTTATGGGCCCAAAACGGACACCGAGTGCAAAAGTTCGCTCAATTCTTCGTACGCCGACTCCACAAGCGTTCCAAATATACAAGTGGCCATTCTTTCTAAAAATGGTTGAAATCCCTCGTACGTCATGATGAAGTCATGAGTTGAATCCAAAACGGTCTCTACATTTCAAAAAAGTACTTATGGGCCCAAAACAAACACCGTGTGCAAAAGGTCGCTCAATTCTTCGTACGCCGACTCTCCAAGCGTTCCAAATATGCAAGTGCTCATTCTTTCAAAAAATGGCTGAAATCCGTCATACGTCACGACGAACTGGTGAGTTCAATCTAAAACGGTCGCTACATTTCGAAAAAGTAGTTATGGGACCAAAATGGACACCGTACGCAAAAGTTACGTTCAATTCTTCGTACGCTGACAATCCAAGCGTTCTAAATATGCAAGTGCTCATTCTTTCGAAAAAACCCCAAAATCCCTCATACGTCATGAGAAGTGGTGTGTTCACCAAAAAGTACTTGTGGGCCCAAAATGGATACCGTGTGCAAAAGTTACGCTCATTTCTACGTACGCCGACTCTCTAAGCATTCCAAATATGCAAGTGCTCATTCTTTCGAAAAATGGCCAAAATCCCTCATACGTCACGACGAAGTGATGAGTTCAATCCAAAACGATCGCTGCATTTCCAAAAAGTAC
>NW_019249593.1:0-1335 GCF_002742605.1 Olea europaea var. sylvestris
GTAGATCGGAAACAAAAACCGCGCCGGGTCAATTTCGTCTTTTTTCGCGATTGTGTCTGAATGGGCTTAAATTTGGCAGGTTGGTCGGAAATAAAAATCGCTACGGGGGCAATTTCGTCATTTTTCGCGACTGTGTCGAGATGGGCCAAAATTTGACTGGTTGATCGGAAAAAAAAATAGCGCCGTGGGCAATTTCGTCATTTTAAGCGACTGTGTCGGAATGGGCTTAAATTTGGCAGGTTAATCGGAAATAAAAACCGCGCCGAAGGCAATTTCGTCATTTTTCGCGAATGTGCCGAAATGGGCTAAAATTTGACTGGTTGATCGGAAACAAAACCGCGCCGGGTCAATTTCGTCTTTTTCCGCGACTGCGTCGGAATGGGTTTAAATTTGGCGGGTTCATCGGAAATAAAAATCGCGCCGGGGGCAATTTCGTCATTTTTCGCGACTGTGCCGAGATGGGCCAAAATTTGACTGGTTGATCGGAAAAAAAAATAGCGCCGTGGGCAATTTCGTCATTTTAAGCGACTGTGTCGGAATGGGCTTAAATTTGGCAGGTTGATCGGAAATAAAAATCGCGCCGGGGGCAATTTCGTCATTTTTCGCGACTGTGTCCAAATGGGCTTAAATTTGACAGGTAGATCGGAAACAAAAATCGCGCCGGGTCAATTTCGTCTTTTTCCGCGACTGCGTCGGAATGGGTTTAAATTTGGCAGGTTCATCGGAAATAAAAATCGCGCCGGGGGCAATTTCGTCATTTTTCGCGACTGTGCCGAAATGGGTTAAAATTTAGCAGGTTGATCGGAAATAAAAATCGCGCCGGGCGCAATTTCTTCATTTTTCGCGACTGTGCCGAAATGTGCTAAAATTTTTACTGGTTGATCGGAAATAAAAATCGCGCCGAGGGCAATTTCATCATTTTACGCGACTGTGTCTGAATGGGCTTAAATTTGGTAGGTTGATCGGAAATAAAATTCGCACCGGGGGCAATTTCGTCATTTTTCACGGCTGTGTCGAAACGGGCTAAAATTCGACAGATAGATCGGAATAAAAAATCGCGCCGAGTCAATTTCATCTTTTTTCGCGACTGTGTCGGAATGGGCTTAAATTTGGCAGGTTGATCGGAAACAAAAATCGCGCCGGGGGCAATTTCGTCATTTTTCGCGACTGTGCCGAAATGGGCTAAAATTTGGATGGTTGATCGGAAACAAAAATCGCGCCGGGGGCAATTTAGTCATTTTTCGCGACTGTTCCGAAATGGGCTAAAATTTGACTGGTTGATCGGAAACAAAAATAGCGCCGGGGGCAATTTCGTCATTTTACGCGACTGTGTCG
>NW_019249594.1:0-1335 GCF_002742605.1 Olea europaea var. sylvestris
TAATTTGTATCTCACAATCACAACTCCTAGTGATTAACAAATTACGAAGATTTGAATCCACGGACTCTATTATTTAATTTAATTGTCTATTAATTAAATAATAGATCTGACATTAAATTGCATTAATTATATATATTACGAATATTTAGGTCCAAGGTTGATTGGACCTAGGCATAATACTTACAAACTTCCGCTAGATCCAATCACTTATATATCCAATATCATAAGAGTCTACATGACGATCATGTCTATACTGTGATAACTCTTTGTCAATGGATCTGTAATTAATTGTGGGAATTCGTTCTTCTCTTCACGTCATCTCTATGTATTATCTCTCCGATGAGATTATATCGCCTCAATACATGTTTGGATCATTGATGAGACCTTAGTTCCTTCGATTGCGCGATGGCTCTATTGTTATCACAATGCAATGGCATGTGATCAATAATATTAGGAACTATTCCAAATTCATTAATGAATATCTTGGTCCACATCGCAACTCTTTGTTACTTTTGAAGCAATCATGTATTAGATTTCGCTATTGAATTAACGATTGTTTCATATTTGGAACCTTTCTAACACACCATGTAAGATTAAACCAATATCTATATAGATTGGGATGAGTTAAGCAATCTTCTAAATCTATCTCTATAGATCAAGTTGCTTTCCTTTAACAACCATTATTTCAACGATTGAAATACAGGAATGTCGTTTCCTATAATATTAGGAACACGAAAATGCTCCCATTATCTTCTTGTAAACACACAATTCGTCTTCATATTTGATAAAATCAACATTTTGATTTTCTTATCAAATCGAAGATTTCAGCACCAAGAGGTTTGCTTTAACCCTTAGTCATGGTATGCAACTATTGCAGTAAAAATTCAAATGGCTACAGGCGAAAGGTTTCATCAAAGTTAACACATTGTCTTTGTTTGTTACCTTTTGCTACTTGCCTTGCTTCGTATGTATGGATATTTCTATCCATGTCGATCTTTTATTGTAAACCATTTATAACCTATGGGTTTTATCCTATCAGGAGGGTTGACACAGGTCTACACCTTATTCACATACGTCAAGTTCATCCCTGGTTTCATGGCCTCTTGCTATCTCTTTTAAGTCAACACTTGATTTTACTTTTGTGCAACTAGTAGATTCATCATCCTGGATCAATAATACCTGATTAGTAATCACGGATTCATACCTTCTTGAAGGTTGAATGATCCTACTAGACTCACATAGAGCTGACATGTCCTCAGGAGTCTCTACTCCCTGATTAAGAGTATGTCCCATATCAGATATGGGATAAAACTCGGATTCATCTACTTGGTTAAC
>NW_019249595.1:0-1335 GCF_002742605.1 Olea europaea var. sylvestris
CATTTAGGCCTCCAAATAATTAATTTCCGTATTACTTATGTCAGGTTGGAGAAGTGCTGGACAGAAAATTAACAAAGAAAAATTGCACACGGGGCAATTTTGTTATTTGTCGCGTCGGTGTCGGAATGGACCGAAATTTTGTAGGTTGATCGAAAATGGCGTGCGAAATTGGACCCCGGGCACAGACCCGGGATCATGGTATTTTAGCCAAATTCCTTCTATTGGGCCTCCGAATAATTAATTTCCTTATTAATTATGTTAGATTGAAGAAGTGTTGGACCGAAAATTAACAAAGAAGAATCGCACCAGGGGGCAATATGGTCATTTGTCGAGACGATGTCAGAATGGTCCAAAATTTGGCAGGTTGATTTGTAACAGGCCGTGAAATTAGACTAGGGGCACAAACCCGGGATCACGGGATTTTAGCCAAATTCCTTTGTTTGGGCCTCCGAATAATTAATTTCCTTATTAATTATGTCAGGTTGAAGAAGTGCAGGACAGAAAATTAACAAAGCAAAACCGTACCAGGGGCAATTTTGTCATTTGTCACAACGGTGTCGGAATGGGCAGAAAATTGGAAGGTTGTTCAGTAACGGCCCGCGAAGTTGGACTAGGGGCAAAGACCCTGGATCATGGGATTTTAGCCAAATTCCTTTGTCTGGGCCTCCAAATAATTAATTTCCATATTACTTATGTTAGGTTGGAGAAGTGCTGGACAGAAAATTAACAAAGAAAAATCGCACAAGGGGCAATTTTGTCATTTGTCATGACGGTGTCGGAATGGGCTGAAGTTTGCCAGGTTGATAGGATATGGCTCGTGAAATTGGACTCGGGGCACAGACCTGGGACCACAGGATTTTAGCCAAATTCCTTCGTTTGGGCCTCCGAATAATTAATTTTCGTATTACTTATGTCAGGTTGGAGAAGTGCGGGAAAGAAAATTAACAAAGAAAAACTACACCTGGGGCAATTTTTTCATTTGTCGCAAGGTGTTGGAATGAGTCGAAATTTGGCAGGTTGATTGGAAATGACCCGCGAAATTGGACTTGTGGCATAGACTCGGGATCACGAGATTTTAACCAAATTCCTTCGTTGGGCCTCCGAATAATTAATTTCTATATTAATTATGTCAGGTTGAAGAAGTGCTGGACAGAAAATTAACAAAGAAAAATCGGACCAGGGGCAATTTTGTCATTTGTCGCGACGGTGTTGGAATGGTCCAAAATTTGGCAAGTGATTGGAAACGGCCCGTGAAATTGGACTAGGGGCACAGACCCGGGATCACAAGATTTTAGACAAATTCCTTCGTTTGGGCCTCCGACTAATTAATTTCCT
>NW_019249596.1:0-1335 GCF_002742605.1 Olea europaea var. sylvestris
TCATTTTTCACGACTGTGTAGGAATGGGCAAAAATTTGACAGGCTGATCGGAAACAAAAAACCGCTCCGGGGGTATTTCGTCAAGTTTCCCAACTGTGTAGGAATGGGCTAAAATTTGACAGGTTGATCGGAAACAAAAATCGCGTCGGGGGCAATTTCGTCATTTTTCTCGACTGTGTCGGAATGGGCTCAAATTTGACAGGATGATCGAAAACGAAAATCGTGCCGTGGGCAATTTCGTTATTTTTCACGACTGTATCAGAATGGGATAAAATTTGACAGGTTGATCCGAAACAAAAAATCGCGCCGGAGGCAATTGCGTCATTTTTCACGACTGTGTAGGAATGGGATAAAATTTGACAGGTTGATCCGAAACAAAAAATCGCGCCGGAGGCAATTGCGTCATTTTTCACGACTGTGTAGGAATGGGATAAAATTTGACAGGTTGATCCGAAACAAAAAATCGCGCCGGAGGCAATTGCGTCATTTTTCACGACTGTGTAGGAATGGGATAAAATTTGACAGGTTGATCCGAAACAAAAAATCGCGCCGGAGGCAATTGCGTCATTTTTCACGACTGTGTAGGAATGGGATAAAATTTGACAGGTTGATCCGAAACAAAAAATCGCGCCGGAGGCAATTTCGTCATTTTTCTCGACTGTGTCGGAATGGGCTCAAATTTGACAGGATGATCGAAAACGAAAATCGTGCCGTGGGCAATTTCGTTATTTTTCACGACTGTATCAGAATGGGATAAAATTTGACAGGTTGATCCGAAACAAAAAATCGCGCCGGAGGCAATTTCGTCATTTTTCACGACTGTGTAGGAATGGGCTAAAATATGACTGGTTGATTGGAAACAAAAAACCGCGCTAGGGCCAATTTCGTCTTTTTTCCCGACGTTGTAGGAATGGACTAAAATTTGACAGGTTGATCGGAAAAAAAAATCGCGCCGGGGCAATTTCGTCATTTTTCGCGACTGTGTCGGAATTGGCTGAAATTTGGCAGTTTGATCGGAAATAAAAATCGCGACGGCGGCAATTTCGTCATTTTTCTCGACTGTGTCGGAATGGGCTAAAATTTGACAGGTTTATCGGGAACAAAAATCGCGCCGAGTGTAATTTCGTCATTTTTCACGACTGTGTAGGAATGGGCTAAAATATGACTGGTTGATAGGAAACAAAAAATCGCTCCTGGGCCAATTTCGTCATTTTTCCCGACTGTGTTGGAATGGGCTAAAATTTGACAGGTGGATCGGGAACAAAAAAAGCGACGGGTGTAATTTCGTCATTCTCCGCGACTGTGTCGGAATTGGCTAAAATTTGACAGGTTGAT
>NW_019249597.1:0-1335 GCF_002742605.1 Olea europaea var. sylvestris
TCTCTTTTGAGACACTTTAAGTTCTTCTCTTCAATTTCTCATGCCTGCAATCAGCTCTGTCTGTTGGATTCCAGGTATTGCTGCCTTTGAAATGGCATATGGACAATGGGTGGAACAACAAAATAAGAAAAACGCTGATTTGAGAGATGCTTTATATTCTGACATTCGAGATGTGGAATTGAGCAGTTTTGTTGAGGATGGCATGAAACACTATTTTGATCTCTTTGCTATGAAAGAAACAGCCGCAAGGGCTGATGTATTCTATCTTATGTCTGGCATGTGGAGAACATCAGCAGAACATTTTTTATCGTGGATTGGGGGCTTTCGGCCATCAGAGCTTTTAAAGGTAATTCATACTTCCCTTCGGAGTCCGGATTGTGATGCACTTCTTACCTTTATTTTTTCTGATTAAAATAAAGGCCAACATATTCTTGGAATCTGAATAGTTACTTAAGATAGAATTATGTGATTTGAAGGGAGTTGTCCAGATCCAAAATTTAATAGCTAGTCACATTGGACCATTTCTTGTTTGTTTTCTATCTGATCATAATTAGATGCTAATATCAAGATCTGTTTGAGTTGCTGTCCGGGATTTCAACATGGATAAACAAATTTATGATCTAATCTTCAGCAAACCAGTTCCTCATCTGGATCATTGTCCTCTCCCAATCTAGTCATTTTACAGTAAACATTTGAGCAATTTACTGTTGCATCTCCACCTTCGTTATTTCTTTTCTCTTCTTCCTTGTCATTAAAATCAACCTTTTCTTCTCTATATAAATTGTCCTCAACTAATGATGGCGTGTATATGCAAAAACCATAACGATGTACCAATGATATCCATACTTTCTACAGTCGGATAAACATAAAAAGATAAATTTGTTTATGCTCATTTTACGGGACTTGTGAATAATTTAATCAAATTGTTCACCAAATGTTAAATCAATGATTCCATGTAACATTATCTTATAAACAGGTTCTCATGCCACATCTTGAGCCTTTAGCAGAGCAACAACGTTTGGAGCTTTCTAACCTTAGACAATCATGTCAGCAAGCAGAAGATGCCTTGTCACAGGGATTGGAGAAACTCCACCAATTTCTGTCCGATACTGTAGCAGCAGGTCAACTGGGTGAAGGACCCTACCTACCGCAGATCAGAGCCGCAATGGATAAATTGGATGATATGGTGAGGTTTGTGGGTCAGGTAATATACGTTGTTGCGACTTGATTTTCTGATTTATGTGTTATTTAGTGTGCTGTCTTTTATATTCTTGACAGGAGCAACCATTATATCATGACATTCTGTTTCATATAGTAATTGTAGGGAAAAAAAAA
>NW_019249598.1:0-1335 GCF_002742605.1 Olea europaea var. sylvestris
ATTTGAGCAAGGGTTTAAAGAAGAGTCAGAGCAAATTGAGTTGACCTGACAGTGGCCATCTTGAGCCTCTCCAAAAGCAACTGTACACAACCCAATTGTAGCTTTGAACAGTTAATACAGTTGATCTATGACAACCAAAAGGGAAATCAAATTCTCTGAATTTCATTTATTGAAATTTGAAAGAGTAATTTCAATAACTACATAAAATTATGGAGCTATGGCGCCGCGACTCTTTTACACATTTCACGGCATCAAGAAATACATAAAAAAGGCAGGACAAGACACTAAAAGATTACAAACAATATATTATGTCAAAAAAATACCAAAATAAGCAAGAACCTCATTATTGATCACCATTATTCAATCGATATGTTCCAACTTCAATTTTCTATAAAACGAATATTCTCCTGTGAATGCCATAAATCTTCTCTCATATGGATGATATTTTGAATATATCGAATATCTTTACACGAGGCTTGTCTCCCAGGAACTTGTAATCTTTAGCTCTGCTTAGAGGAATACCAGAGTTTCTTCTGGCAAATCAGTATCTTTTCCTTTTCTACGCCGTATTCTGTGTCTTCTTTACGACAACTCCATTTCATCCCCTTGGCTATGGTAGCAATGGCATCCATGAAGTAGCTTGATTCCCGGATAATTGCATATCCATTTGGCCGGAGGATCCGATCCATCTCGAGAAGAACATGCTTCATTTCACACCTTTACAAGAGCATACTTATGTCAAAATAACAAATACTTGCTGGTTGAAAGAAAAATGGATAATAATATAGAAAGGGCAAAAAAAAAAAAAAACCTCATATTTTTTCCTCTTTATGTGAATTTCCTCTTTATGTGAATAAAATAGAGCAACTAAATAAATAATAACAGAAATAATTGAGCAATATCAGAGACAATATTTATGTAGCCTAAGGGTTTTCTTATTGATGATAGTGACGATAGCGCGGGTTCAATTCCCATCATTAACCAATAACTAAAATGATACTTGTCACAGGAATCTTTCACAAACTTTCCAACTAATATTATCAACTAATCAGACAATGTGCCAACATCCATGGACATAGCAGGCGCAATTAAGTCGAGAGAAAATGTATGTGTAAATTTCATCTGTAAAATACAGTTGGTGCCTTACCTATGACTTTCCCCTGTGAAGAGACCATCGACATGAAGCAGATCATATGTTCGAGGATATGTTGAGAACGCTTCACACCTAGGAAAAAAGATGGTCCAGAGAATCAAAAAAATCACTTGCTCAGACAAGTTATTAAAAGAAACCTAGTACACAAAGTATAATTACCAGTCATGGTAGGTTCCTATAAG
>NW_019249599.1:0-1335 GCF_002742605.1 Olea europaea var. sylvestris
GTAGGAATTTCATATGATCCCAACGTCATGTTGAGGAATCAGATTATGGAAATCGTACAGGATCAGATGGCTTTTGGGGTGCGCCCCGTCATTAGGCCGACGTACACAAAGCCATATTCTGATTGGGTAGACCAAGCATATCCATGGCCTAGAGGGTACGAAGTGCCAAAATTCTCACTGTTTACCGGTTTAGGAGAGGTGTCTACTCTAGAACACATAGGGCGATTCACATTGCAAAGTGGTGATGTAACCGATTACCATAAAATGAGGTTTTTCCCTAGTTCGTTAACAGGAGTAGCTTTCTCCTGGTTCATCAACTTGCCAGCGAACTGTGTTCAAACATGGCAACAATTGGAACAGTTATTTTACGCTCAGTTTTATAAAACTGAGTCTGAAGTCACTTTAGCTGATTTGACGAATATACGTCAAATGCCAAACGAATAGGCAGAAAGTTTTCTTCAAAGGTTTAAGACAGCAAGAAGCAAGTATTTTGTACCTCTGCTCGAAAAAGAATTTGTCAAAATCGCTCAGGGCTGCTTGAGCTTTGATTTAAAAAGAAATTCCAGGACAAGGAATTTCCTGACCTTTTCCAGTTGAGTGCAAATGTGATTAGGTATGAACTACTGATAAGAGAGGAAGAACAGATGAAAAATTCTAGTAAAGGGACTTATTACAAAAACCCAAATTTTGATGTTCATACCATCAGTGACGAGTCATACGACCAGGCCGAAATGTGTTTGGCCGAATTGGTCAAAGGAGATACGTATACTTGTCCCATAATGACCAAGCCTAGACCATCGGGCAAAGATGAGCCTATAAAAGATGGAAACATAAAAGTTAGAACGTTCTCGTTCGATGTAACCAAAGCTGACCTTGTATTTGATAAATTATATAGGGATAAGCAGATAAAGTTAAGCGATAAGCACAAATTGCCAAACCCTGAACAAATTAAGGATAAAAAATATTGTAAGTGGCATAATGTATGGTCACATTTGACTAACAATTGCTTGGTTTTTCGCCATGTATTGCAGGATGCCATTGAATCAAAACGAATTACGTTCGACGATAAGAAGAAGATGACAGTGGATGAAAATCCTTTTCCACAGCCACTTGGAGTGAACATGGTGACATTTGGATTCAAAAATAAGTTGCCAAAATTCAAATTGGTCGTAGATGATGGAGAAGAGGATCCTATAACACATCCCAGTGTTTTTGAACGAATTAAGGAGAAAGAACCAAAAAAGGACGAAAGCGTCCTGTGTGCAAGATGTAAAAGAGAAATGAATGGCAATACGGAGAAACCAGGGATATGGCAGCATCCCCATCGCCCTACCT
>NW_019249600.1:0-1335 GCF_002742605.1 Olea europaea var. sylvestris
ACCTTAAAAAAAAAAAAAAAAAAAACCACAGGTCAAAACTTAAGACTGACTGTAATGATCTTTTCTTACAGTATTGGATCATTGGTAGACAATTTGCAATTTGTTGCCTACATCCACTCGCAATACAATTTCACTTTGCACTTCAAGACTGAAACACATTGTAGGCATTCCAGAAATTTCAAATTCTTCATTTTCTTATCGTCTCATCTTTGCACATGTTCCAGATTATTCAAAAAATGTGAATATCTTTTTTTTTTCTGATTAGACTGTGTATGGACTTTTTTGTGTTAGGGAAGCTGATTGACTAATCTTCTGAGTTACTATAGTTTTTCTTCTCAAGACGGTATTAAATTCACTCTAGAATTTGTTTGTCCATTCTTTTGGTACAAGCATTTAAAGAATCCATGGTGTATGAGTACATAGTTGCCTTAAAGCTAATGTATTTCATGTGTTTCCCTTGACATCTTTTGAGGTGCAGGTGGGATCGAGAAGCTACGAAGCAATAAGGATTTTCCAGGTAAGGTTCCATTCTATTGAAAATGGAAGAAGATGACATTACATTGATATGACTCCATATATAATTTAATTTAATTTGGCAGTTCAAATGCATGATTGCATCAACTTGGAGTCACTTTGTATATGATATAAATACATACATCTCACTCCATGTGGAGGCATGGCAAAAAATTCTTTGCCTTTATTACTAAAGCAGATTTTGCGGTTGTCTTGAGGCTGAGCGTGAACCCATCTAAGTGCAATGCCCTATATTAATGAGAACATGCATTTTCAGATTCACACTTGCCTGCACTTCCTTTGTATATTATCGATTCAGATCCCAAAGTGAATAGGCTCCTGTTTGGTTTGGATAAAAATCAGATTTTGATAAAAATTGATGGAATGAGTCATTAAAAAGTTGTGGATTTCATAATTGCGTAGTTAAAATTAATTGTTGATTTTGATTTAAATTTCTAATCCATTTTTTCAATTGAACCAAAGAAGGGCTAGAAGTGGAATTGTTTTGTCATAATTGAATGATTTTTGACATAATGAATAGGTGTTTAGGTATCGTTCATTCGGGAAATATAACTCTGCTGGATTCAGGATTTCTTGGGAGTCATTAACCTCTTATCTTCATTTTTACATGTTCAATAATTAATGTTAGATGGGTTACAACACTTGATATTACAGAAAGACGAAGAATTCGGTAAGGGGATAGAATCACATCCTACACCCCATATGTCAAAGCAGCTTTTAGCCCTGCAACTGGCAAAGCTAATTGAAAAGAAGAAAAAGAAAAAATAAGAGAGAGACTACACGTACACTAAGGCAACCCCC
>NW_019249601.1:0-1335 GCF_002742605.1 Olea europaea var. sylvestris
TATATCATGTATTCATCTGATAATGTGTATACCCTCCTATTTTGACTTGCCTTAACATGTTGAGTTACTCTTTTTCATTCCACAATATTGGTGCTTCTGATCCTGTTCCAAGTGATCGATTTTTCACCTACTCATATATTTTGTACAATGATAGTCGCATTACTTGAGAGTGATGGGTCATTGAAACTTTTTTAAATGTAGGTGGCCGATAACTACTACAGGCCCGATCTGAAAAAAGCGGCTCTTGCAAGGTTGAGTGTTGTGAACAGAAGCCTTAAGGTTGCCAAATCAGGTCCTAAGAAGAAGAACAGGCAGGCTGTTAAGAGTCCTGGTAGAAAGTAAAGCAGCTGACTAGTTGTCTTGAAACACTGTTTCTTTTGTTGCCATGCTCTTTCGTGTGCACACACTAGAGTACCAGAAGTTTTTGCTGCTACCATTTTCCTTGAACCATCAAGTGATAATGCTTTCAAAATTTTGGACCAAAATAGCCATTAATTTCCCATGTGCCTGTTTTTCTTTCTTTGCTTGTGGTTCCTTTGAGATTCAATGAGTTACGGATGGATTTTTTACTTGTCAGTAAGAAAGTAAAAAGATAAATCATACCCTTCCCTCACTACCAGCCATATAGCGAGGGACCAGAACATTTCATTTGGGAGGCACAAAATGGCCTTTCATCATCATAGTACTTTGAGTGAGCACGAGTTTTTGAGTAATCTGTACAGTTTTACTTATAAGCTGATCTCACAGGAAGAATACAATCCTCAAGACTTCTATGCTGAGTTTAAATGCCTCTCATGAAATATATTTTCTTTAATTCAAATCCATCCTCTTCCACCAAATAACCCTTTGAATCTGCAAGCAATATACGAACTATTGCTTATGAGAAGAATATGATTGTCAAGGTATGTAGTATTATACAAATATACCTCAAAAGTTCATTCCTCTTGTCATATATAAATCATCCATAAATTAATCTTGCAATTAATCTTGAAAGAAAAAGCCCCAAAAAAAAAAAAACTTGCAATTATATCTGTTGTGCCTTCTGCATTACATTCTGTTAATACACAGTTTGCCTCCAAAAATTGAATCTCTCTTCAATTATCAGAACGAAATTGGTTACTTCTTTTGCTGCTTTGAACAATTGAAGTAGTGATAAAGACAGAAGAATGGGCACTTGTTTGATTCTAAGTGTGTTGTCTGAGGGTGTTCTAAAAGATTGTGAATCCTCGAGTCCTAGATAGAAGGAAATATTCTTTTATTTCTTCGATTGCATAAAGGGGACACAAGAAAGATCTTGTTTCTTAAACAATTTATTATCCATAGTGGACCTCTCAG
>NW_019249602.1:0-1335 GCF_002742605.1 Olea europaea var. sylvestris
GGAGTCGGGGCACAGACTCGGGATCACGGGATTTTAGCCAAATTCCTTCATTTGGGCCTATGAATAATTAATTTCCTTATTAAGTATCTCAGGTTAAAGAAGTGCCAGACAGAAAATGAACAATGAAAAATCGCACCAGGGGCAATTTCGTCATTGGGCGCGACAATGTCAGAATGGGCCGAAATTTGGCTGTCAGATTGGAAACAGCCTACGAAATTGGACTCGTTGCACAGACCCGGGAGCACGAGATTTTAGCCAAATTCCTTCATTTGGGCCTTCAAATAATAAGGTAATGTCATTTGGCGCGACAGAATTTGAATGGGCCAAAAATTGGCTAGTTGATTGGAAACGGCCCGCGAAATTAGGCTCGGTGCGCAGACCCGGGATCAAGGAATTTTAGCCAAATTCCTTTGTTTGGGCCTCCGAATAATTAATTTCCTTATGAATTATGTCAGGTTGAAGAAGTGCTGGATATAAAATTAATAAAGCAAAATCGTACCAGGGGCAATTTTGTCATTTGTCGCGACCGATCGATTGGCCGAAAATTCGAAGGTTGATTGGAAACGGTGCGCGAAATTGGACTCGGGGCAAAGACCCGGGATCATGGGATTTTAGCAAAATTCCTTTGTTTGGGCCTCCAAATAATTAATTTCCTTATTAATTATGTCAGGTTGTAGAAGTACTGGACAAAAAATTAACAAAGCAAAATAGCACCAGGGGCAATTTTGTCATTTTTTGCGACGATGTCGGAATGGGCCGAAATTTGGCAGGTTGATTGGAAATGGCGTGCCAAATTGGGCTCGGGATAAAGGCCCGGGATCACGGGATTTTAGCGAAATTCCTTCGTTTGGGCCTCCAAATAATTAATTTCCTTATTAATTATGTCAAGTTGAAAAAGTTCTGGACAGAAAATTAACAAAGCAAAAGCGCACCAAGGGAAATTTTGCCATTTTTCACGATGGTGTCGGAATGGGCAGAAATTTGGCAGGTTGATTGGAAACGGCCCGCGAAATTGGACTCGGAGCATAGACTCGAGATCATGGGATTTTAGCCAAATTCTTTCGATTGGGTCTCCGAATAATTAATTTCCTTATCAATTATGTCAGGTTGAAGAAGTGCTGGATAGAAAATTAACAAAGAAAAACCGTACTAGGGGCAATTTCGTCATTTGGCGCGACGGTGTCTGAATGGGCCGAAATTTGGCAGGTTGATTGGAAACAGCCCGCGAAATTGGACTTGGGGCACAGACTCAAGATCACAAGATTTTAGCCAAATTCCTTCGTTTGGGCCTTCGAATAATTAATTTCCTTATTAATTATGTCAAGTTGAAGAAGT